>NC_056743.1:538745121-538787621 GCF_019279795.1 Protopterus annectens
GTAACCTTTTCCATCTAAACCTCCAAACTGTCAGATACAAATATCACAGAATTCAAGGACTTTCAACATACAAATCTCCTGAAGTTATATGATGAATTTTCCAAATGTAAGGATACCAGTATTACCCTTAATGGTGATTCAGCATATATGCCAGTCCCAAATGACATCCAAGTGAAATATGACATTTAAAATCAAATCAATGTGGTAGTTCTCAAGCATTAATAAACTACATCATAAAACTTAGAAACTATTCAACCTATATAGTGGAACAAAAGACCCACACATTAAGAAGAAAATCAAACATCTTAACTAAAAAGGGACATCAGAAAAATGTTGGCATCCTTTGAACTCCAACTAAGTAAAAAAGTCAAAGGCAAATACAAATCCTTAGAATCTGACAAAGATCCAGTTCCATATTAATAATTCCAGTTCCATATTAATAATTCCATAAGGTTTTGTCTTAGGGGACATGAATATTAACTGGCCGCCATTCAGTCTCCCACTAACCCACTTAACATTAACCTACAGAATTTTACACAACTAATCACCTCTATAACACACCAAACAAAAAACATCTCCAGTGGCAGTATCCTGGACTGGATCTTAGTCTCACATCCCCACTATTTCGCCAGCAGTGGAACTCTTCCCGATCCACTTGGTGACCACATACCCACTTTCACTCACCGGCTCCCCCTACTCCCACACCGCACCCACAACTATATTACAATCCGTAATCATAAAAATTTCAACCCATCTACCTTTAATAACTCCCTAAAAGCAATAAACTGGAATTGCTAAAAATACTACCCTTAGATAATGCTGTTGCCCACTTCAACACCACATTCTTAGAACTACTAGACCTCCATCCTCCTCTAAGAACGAAGAGAATAAAAACCAAAACCAAAACCGCCCCTTGGCTTACCAAAAATACACTAGCAACAATGAAGCAAAGAGATAAAGCCTGGATAAAGTACCAGAAAAATAGGACCCCCTCATTCACAACGAATATAAAACACTTAGAAACAGGGTAAAAAAGCTGATCATCTCTGATCGACAAAATTACTTCTCCAGTCTCCAAAGCAATAACAAAACAAATCCTCAGAAATTCTGGAAAAGCATCTCCACCCTTCTTAATCCCAGTAAGCCTGTTTCCCGCACCCCAGACCCTAATGCCCCAGATATCGTCTTAGCTACTCAATTCAACTCTTTTTTCATTGAATCTATCTCCAAATTAACTTCTTCCATCTCTAACAACACACTCTCAAACTCTCCTCCCCCCCCCACCAACACGCCACCCAACACTACTACCTCTCCCCATCCATATCTACTAAATCTTTGCCATCCACCTCTTCTCCTACTCTCATTTCCTCCTCATCTTCCTCACCCCCTTTACCAACCACCCCCTCTCCTACTACCTCTTCCTCCTCATCATCTTCACCCCATAACAGCCCCTCTCCACACTCTCCTCCATTCTCATTAAAACCTATACCCACTTCTACCATACAAAAACTCCTCCAGAAACTAAAACCATGTACCAATTCCCTTGATGATATCCCTTCCTACTTTCTTAGCATAGCTGCTGAAGCAATTGCTTACCCCATTAGCATACTAATCAATTGCTCAATCCAAGAAAGCATAGTTTTCAAAATCTGGAAAAAAGCCTTTATCATACCTTTACATAAAGGTGGCAATAATAACAGTGTTAATAACTTCCGCCCCACTGCTATCCTGTCCCCCATCTCTAAACTCCTTGAAAAGTGTATCCAACTTCAACTCCTACCATATCTCATAGATAATCACCTACTATCTCCCACACAACACGGATTCAGACCTAATCACAGCACTATGACAGCTCTCCACTCCTTCCTCGAAACTGTAAATAAAGCCTGGGACTCTGGCCTTATTGTCTCTACCCTTCTACTCGACCTCTCTAAAGCCTTTGATACTATATCACATAACCTGCTTCTAACCAAACTCTCAAAACTTAACCTATCTCCCCCATCAATTAACTGGTTCTCCAGCTACTTATCCAACAGATATCAAGCAGTAAAATGGAAAGAGGCAACCTCCTCATTCCTTAACACCCCAACTGGAGTCCCCCAAGGCTCCATATTAGGTCCACTCCTCTTCAACATATTCATAAATGATTTCCACAAGGCGATCCTTCTTTCCAACATCATCCAATATGCAGATGATTCTACTATTATCTGCACTGCCACATCTATCCCAACACTCTTAACGCTAACTCAGGATGCTTTTTCTACTGCTGAACAATGGATGAAAACAAATCACCTAGCACTCAACGCCTCTAAAACCGAATTAATGATATTCACCCCCACTAAAATCAACTCTTTTAATACAAAGACATTCTCTATCAACAGTCAAAATAACAGCTAGAACTGGTGACAGAGACAAAATTGCTAGGAGTCCAAATTGATAACCAACTAAAATTCAACTCCCATTTACAAATAAATATAAAAAAAAAAAAACATCAAAAACTAGGGATGCTCTATCGAAAAAAATCACTATCTTAAAACTGCCACTAAAATCACTCTCTCTACTTCCTTTCTAATTCCATTCCTTCTCTATGGAGCTCCACTTCTAACTAATCTACAAACCTCCCTGAAAACACAACTTTCCTCCTGCTACAACAAAATTGCAAAATTCGCTACCAACCAAAAGTCCTCAACCCACCACTGTTCCTCTCTCCAACAATTAAAATGGCTAGAACTACCCAGTCATCTCACCTATACTCAACTATCCCTCGCACATAAGCTTATTCTCAACCCCTCCCTCTGTCCCTCCCTGCTTCTGTATTTAAAATGCACATACCTGACAGAATATTAAGGTCTAACAACCAAAATCTATTAGAAGTGTATAAACCAACCCATCCCCCTGGCAAAAATCTTCTATCACATGGCCTAGCTCAACTCTGGAACTCTCTAATTCCATCTATCCGTATCACCTCTAACCTTTCCTTTCTCCTGCTTATACCCTTAATTTCACTCTAACATTTCTCCTAACTTTTATATTATTATTACTATAGTATCTGCAAAAATATACTACACTATACCTCATAAGTGTAGGACTCTTAATATGTAATGACTTTTTATTTTAATTGTAAAATCCTGTTTAATCTGCTTCTCATATAAGTTTTAACTCTTGTTGAATTAATTGTAATTGTTTGTTTATTATCTGTATTGTCTACTCAATTTTTTTTACAATGTCTAAACATGTCAAAGAAAATATTGTAAAATCCTGTTTAATCTGCTTCTCATACAAGTTTTAACTCTTGTTGAATTAATTGTAATTGTTTGTTTATTATCTGTATTGTCTACTCAATTTTTTTTACAATGTCTAAACATGTCAAAGAACCTATTGTAAAATCCTGTTTAATCTGCTTCTCATACAAGTTTTAACTCTTGTTGAATTAATTGTAATTGTTTGTTTATTATCTGTATTGTCTACTCAATTTTTTTTACAACGTCTAAACATGTCAAAGAACCTATTGTAACCTAAAATGTCCAGAGCTTTTCTCCCCAGGACTCCATTGAAAACGGTTTCATCTTGGCCCAATGGACTATCCTGGTAAACCAACTGCAAATAAAATAAAATAAAATAATAAATAGTTCCATATTAATAACTGTAACAAATTACCACACAGAATGGCTCCAATGTATTTTTGGAACATATTCATACCTCTCAACTGTACAGATTTTTCCAGAATGTCCATATTTTTGCCTCATATTTTTGGGCCATTTTTAATAAAATTGTGGTTTAAAACCTGTTATTCTATCAACTTTCTAAGTTTGTAAGAGCAATATTTAAAAATCATCCCTATTTTTGGGCCTTTGTCACCCCATTATACATGGCTTTGTCCTGATTTCTTGCTCGAAGAGGTTAAGAGGTATGAATGTAGTTCTTAATGTTCATAGAACTTAATGTTAACTGGATATTTACCTATAACCATATAAATTAATTTAATGTTTGTTTTGTTTTGCTATGATGATGATGATGAATATTATTATTATTATTATTATTATTACTACTACTACACTGGAGCTTTCATTCTCAGCACTCCACTGAAAATGGAGTTACTCGTTGTCCATTCCGACTTCCCTGTAAAAAATACAAATTAATTATTCAATATGATTATGTGCTCACTAGTATCACTGGAACATAAGAGGCCAGTTTGAAAAGATCCTTTAAACATAGACTACTTCAGTTTGGTTTGATTTCTTTTTTTCCTAATGTGGGATATGCAAATAATATAAATTAAGTAGGTTTCATCAGACAGAATCAAAAAACATATTCAATAACCTGAAGTAACATCATATTTTTCCTCCAAGCAATCTCTGACAAACATAGGAATAGTTCAAACTATATTTAGTGCTACATATAGCAAAAAAACATTCCCGAGTACATAGCTCATAAGTTCTGTATGACTCATATTCTTGGTCAGTGATCTTTAAGAAGCACATCTTCTCTGATGCTGTTAATTAATTTGTCTCATCCATTCAACTTTTTATACTTTTTAAGCATAATCATATATAATAGTCAATGCAAAATTGTCATTTTTTTTTGTTTTCTTTAAACAGATTTCTGGGCATTAATTTGGCCTGGATACAAGAACAGAATGCTACTGTATTATAGGGTCATAGAACGATACTAGGCTATTGGCCCAGAAGCCCTTATAAGCCTAGCCAAGAATTTCACCCATGTTCCCACAAAGTCAGCACCTGTTTTCTCTGTCCAGCAGGAACATAGGTGGGATCCCAGGGGTATATTTTCTGTTTCCCATCCAGTCTCAAGTTCCTTTTAAAGAGGGCTAGTGAGGTACTCTGCTTGACATGGAGAGGAAGTCTATCCCACAGTTGGGGGAGTCGCTGGGACACAAATCTATCCTGCTAACAAGTTCTATTAATGTCACAGACCAGGTGAGACCTTGCTTGTGGGTTGCGTGAGTGCAGTTTGATTTACGGATATGCAGCAACTCATTAACAGACTTACAGCAGTCCTTCTAACATCTATTATTAATACCAAGCCCTTTAGTCTTATGGTTTTAACCACCAGTCTTGCTCTGATTTAGACTTCTTTTTCACAGTTAAGCTATTTTAAAATTATATTTGTTGTCTAGCATTATTTCCTATCTTTTTTACTTCATTTACTACATGACTTGCTCACTTTGAAGACATCGAGGCAAAAACTTGTAATGATCGAAGTTTCAAAAGGTAAATTAGCTGTGCCTGATGCAGTCATGGTATAAACTGTGTGATCATATGCACTGCACTTTGTTACCTTGACTGATGAGAAGTCAGTGGTTACTATAATTCCTCTGTGTTATGTAGGGATTCAGTTTTATTTAGGTGCTTGTCTGCCACCTATTGTTTTTGACATTTCCTGGAACTAGTTTTCCAGCTGAGATGTAATGACCTCTGATTTTGCATTTGAGTCAGTCACATGGACTGCCCATCACGTTTTTCATGTTGTTGTATTTTCCTGCAATGAAGCCCTCTGATCTGAACCATGTACAACAAAGGAATTTCATTGCTAATGACAGAGGACAGCTCCCTGGCATTGCTGTAGTTCCTGTTGGAGTCTGCTGCAAATTATTCAGATAGTGATTTCACAGGTAAGGCTATAATGTCTTTTCTGGCTATCTTTACAGCAATTTATATATACCCCGTGTATACAATAAGAACTGTACAGATGTTTGCCAGTAAATGGAAATGTACCAGCTTCTAGAGTATTAGAATGTACTAGAAGAGTACTGTGTTCCATACCTGCTAAAAACACTCATAAGTTTTTTTTTTTTTTTTTTTACATACAAAGAGATTTCTCTTGCATCTTAGTGACTGGAAATGTTCTTCTAAGTTGTTGAGAGACTGTATATCTCAGCCCATTCATCTTGTACTTCTTAACCTGAGGAATTCAATATTTAATTTATTTTTTTATATATCTACTCAATGTCTTTATGTCAGTAACACCCCCTTATGTGCTATTAGTTGTCAGCCTGCGTCAATGTAAGGACGATAGGCCTTGTTACAGGGATGAGGTTCTTAAATAAAATGACCATGGTATCCAATGAGACAAAAATCTTATAACTGGACCCTTGTACTCAACCTGTCAGGTACTGTCTCCACAGAAGACTCTGCCTCAGTTATCTATTGATATGTCATGTCCTCTTTCCGGTCTGAGGTATTTCAATCAATATTAAAGTTAACATAAGAGACTGTGACCATAAAGAGGTCTTCCTTACACCCTTCAAGTTCACTCAGTTAGGTCTCCTCTGTAAAGGGGCCACTGGCCTGAGACTAGCTTGATCAGCAAAAACATAAATAAAATAAGAAAAAAACAAGACTTTACTGAGTGAGTTCTAGTTAATAAATAAAAATAAATTAATTAATAAATATTCATCTATACCTGCTTTCTTCATGAGAGAACCAGACTCAGGGTCAGGGCAATGACAGAAGAATAGAGTAGTCTCAATCAATGAAAGAAATCTAAAGCTTTGGGGGTCTACAAGTATGTAGGTGCATGCATTTTAGTAGCGCTGTGATGTACCTGTCCATTGCCACTTGCTCTAAATGGAAAGTGTCCCAACTGCAACTTGCGCAATCTTACTGAATTACTTAGCCATCCCACCAAACAATCCAACTGAACTGTATATCCTCACCAGAGTCCTTACTCTGTCCTTAACACTCCCACCCAGTCCATAACCCAAATAGTAGCAGTCCTCTACCATTCCTTAATCCTTAAGTCATCAAATGCTCCTCAAACCTAAATATCCACTCCCCCATCCCTAAATCTGAAGTCCTTGCTTGCTCCCTAAACCTAAACTCGATTTTTGCTTCGTAACCCTAAATTCCCCTCCTGCTCCTAAAACAAAAATATCTCCTGCTACCTAAACCTAAAGTTCCAATCACTTCTTAACCTTAAACCCTCTTCCCGCTTTCTAAGCCTACAACCTTCTCTGCTCCATATTGCCAAGTCCACCCGCTCAAATGCTACCTGAAATGCTAACCCTCATTTCCACCTTTCCCACCTCTTTCCTATGCCTGATGCGGTTAGCTTTTGAGAACTCAGGCACCAAGTTCGGGTGAGGTACAACACCTCAACTCTCAATGCACACCTGATGTACCGTACTGAACATGAAGCTGAGTTCGAGCATGAGTGGCAGCCCATCAGAACTACAAGGCACTCAGCATATTTCTGGATTGTGACAAATGCATGTCAGTGAAATATTATTACTATTGATATTATCATCAATGAAACAGTATTATAATTCGTAAAACTATGTGCTAAGATACCTTATGGTGGCAAAACAAAATTGTAATTCTTAAAAGGATTCCTAAAGTCACAGGGAAAAAAAAAAAAATATATATATATATATTTCTTTTTGAAAGGAATGAAATGTACTTTTCATATGTTTAAATGTATGTTCTGTTGCAATTATTAAGTTTTAAACAGAACACACCTGATTAGAGCTGCATCTTTTATAACACAACTCAAGACTTTGCTTAAGTGTTTCTCAGTGCATGCTTGTTAGCTATTATAAACAATATATTAATTTTGCATACAAGCAGTCAGAGTTTTCAGACTACCATTTTTTTTACAGAAGTGGTTAAATGGATAGACTTGGTTGTTGCAGATAGTAATTTGCTGATGACTATATATTTGTTTTCAGGACTAAAGCATGTTCCCCCAAAGCATAAATTGTTTCCTCACAATGTAACATACAACCTTCCCTTGTAGCGTCATGTATGAAAAACAGCATTCTGTAGTGAAGACAGCAATAGGCAGAGATGCGTATCTGTTAGCTTTATAGGAACCTACTCAAATAGTTCAGCATCTCACAGGATGTTGTTTTTTATACAAAGCTATAACAGCGTGACCTTGGTAAGCTACAGCAGTTACATTTCAAAAGTACTCCCTTGGGCATTTAAAACATTAGCAGCATAATTTAAATGCCAATAGAACAGAAGTCTTTTGACATTACTGCTTCTGGAATTCATGTTTGCATGTTCTAAAAAATAAAGCATTCTTTCTTCAAGGATGCCTGTATTGTTGACCTAGTTAGACTATGTAAACCTTGCAAATACAATGTTTTTGTTTCTGAAAAGCTGAGGCAGCGAGTGATTTTTTAAAAAAAATCTTTAACAGTAAGTCAGATATCTACTTTCTGGGGATTTTATATGATGGATATTATTTTTGCCCTTGACATAAGTTTATTATGGTATAAAAATCAACAACGAATACTTAATGCATGCTTTCATATATACTGGCCTATTTAAGTTACAAATATTAGTTTGCTTGCGTTATATTTATTAAAAATAAATTTCTATATAATGCTGATGGTGTGGTTATATCTGATGTGAACATTCTGCGAAGAAGCTTGTCTCTGAAGCACAATACTTATAACTGTCAAGGCTGAGGTGCCTATGCCAAAGATGATGGCTATAAATCATGCTTGCAATGGTATTGATAGAAATTATGCCAGTGGGACATAAGCAGAAGACAGAAAACTCTGCATGTGTGTGCACGTGTTCGTGTGTGCTGTTAGGAAAGTCATCATGCAGAATAAATTAACCAAATATTTATTAATTAAAAAAAAATCACTAGCTTAAACATGATGCATGGCACATGTGCATTCTTGATGCAACTTCTACAAACAGCAATGCTGTTATACATGGAAGGATTAAAAATTGCAGAAACGATAAGAAACCTATTCAGGGGATGAAATGGAGACTGAAAATGTTGATGATTATTTGCGATTTGACTACAGCCTGTTATAACAGCCATCACAGATTGCTCCCTAGGTAACTATTCAGTGTGAACGTATAACTTAAATAAATTTAAGCTCACAAAAGCAATGATACAAATCAGATTAAGTGGTTTTGACAAATTGACTTCCTCACTATCTGTAATAAAATATCCTCACATCATATTGTAAAATCATTGTCCAGTCAAATAATAGCATCAACACATGCTCACATGAAAAATTCATACTCTTAGAATTTAAAAACATAGTCAAAACACATAAACTATACACTGTAATAACGTATATAGAAATAATATTCTATATAAAAAGCACTTACCAGAATATAAATATAAATCTAGTTATATTCTAGCAGCCTCCAGATTTGAAATATAGTAGATATATTTTATCATTCAGGCCTGGCTAGATATCTGGACAGTGTGATACTGCACCAGTGTCTTCAATTTACCCACCAGCCCAGACCTTTTTTGGGCTGAGCCTAAAGAAGGCTAAGCTGGGTCCAGTAGACCTAGAAATGAGTAGCCGAGCCAGTAACAGATGATGGTCACCTGCTGGAGTTATCAAGTGACAGATGACTGGTGCTCTCCTTATGTGCATCTGGTGGGAGGTCCATCTATGACCCAAACACACAAAAGAGGAAAATAAATGGAAGGACAGTCACCTCTTCTGTGCTACCATGGCTCTTCAAAGACAAATAAGAGGAATGCACAGAGTGATGTGATGGGGTAATGTGCTTTAATTTTACCAACTGTTCATATTTATTTTTGAACCATGTGAATATTGTCAATGACTCTGCATGTTATTATGCTCTCTATGATTTTTCTCCTCTGTTCTGGTTTGCTTTATATACAGAATTTGCAGGAAGTGCTACTGAGGCTTGTGTTTAGTGGATCATAGTCTGCTAAGATAAGTATTTCCCAGTCCTGCTTAACATTGTGGGGAAAAACACCCAGCTTTTTGTTGAATTAAGAAAAATGCTACGTATTGCATGGCTTATTGCTGATATTTATTCATTGGTTCATTTATTTATTTAACATTTGTTTACCAATAAAGTCTGACTAGGCTAGTGCCCATTTTCAGCAGAGGCTTGGGGAGAAAAGTTTCAGAGACAACTAGCATAATTACATAATACATTGATTACATTAATTTGTACACATTAGAATAAGACAATCTTAAAATTCATATTGATGGAAAGGACAGATATTTATAGGTACAGCAGTGCAAGGCCATCTTGCACAGTAGATATATGAATAAGGTTTATGCGAGGTGAGTATATAAGAGGTTAGGTTAGTTGAGTAGAAATAGAGAGATAAGTTAAGGGTTAGGTGGAGAGCGAGCCATATTTAAGATAAAGGTATGCTAAGAAGGGTGAGGGGGAAGAAAGAGAATAAAAGAGTTCATTAGTCAGAGGGGATTAGGGCTGAAAAGATTTATGGTTAGTTAGTGGTGGGGAGGAGGAGAACAGAATGATAAATAATAATCTGATGAGCATCAAAAGTGGAAGGGAATAGTTTGGGGGGGCTAATAGATATGAGGAATGAGATTTAGCCTGGACTAGAGAATGCGCAAAGCCAGTTGTTATACAAGTGAGTTTTAAGTAGATTTTGGAAATGAATCAGGTTGGCAGTAGCTATGACAGGTTGAGGGGAACTACTCCAAAGACATAGTTGGAGTAGAGAGAGTGCCCAACACAGTTTTTGGATTTTGTGATTTGTAGTAGAGATGTATTTGAGGAATAGAGGACACAGGAGTTGGTGTAGGGTTGGAGTAAATTTTGGACAGCAGGGGAATTATCTGGTTTGTGTAACAACCTATGGACAGTGAAAAGCTGGGTATACATTAAATAATGGGATGGTAATGGCACACAATGCACATGGCTACAATATCCTTCATAGGCCGTTGTATATCTCCCACCACATGATGTGGTCTTTTTTTTGCTTTAGTTGTTTCCTTGAGCTGCACGGTTTTCCTTGAAAAATAGGAACAGTTAGCTTAAAGTCTGGACATCTAATTAGCATTAACATTTGAATATCAAATAACAGCATACGTCAAAACCTCTTAATGTGAAAAATATGGACAATGACTAAAATAATGGGTGTCAAAGGACTAAAAATAGGGACAAATTTTAAATATCACTCTTATAAACTTAAAAAGTTTGTAGAATGCTTGTGTTAGCATGCATTTTCTGAAAGACACAAAACCTGAACCCTTTATGTTTGTCATTATTTAGTGACTTGAATCCCCAGTAATTTGCTAGAAAAACACACATTTTATGAGGAACTAACTTAAAATATAAAATAAACATCTGGACACTCTGCACACATCTGGACACTGGAGAGGTATGAATAACACACAACTGCTCCTGCTTTGAGCAGGAATGTGGGATACCAGTGAGCTACAGGTTTATAAAACAGAGTAACAAAAATGGTTGGAAAAATATAACCACATTATCAAAGAGACAGTGTGACATCTGTTGACTTTAATGAAGTATATCACAAAATTCTGCTACACAAAGTCGTTTACTTTTGCTTCTGAAAAAGACAGATGCAAGATATGTGCCCTCTTTTTTAAGTTATTGGTGCCAGAGGTATGGTGGTCATCTAGTGTGTTTTTTGTGCACTAGACAACTTCAAAAAATCACATAAGATGAGGGGTATTCAGAAACTTGTGTGAAGGGGTAAACTAAATCTACAAATAGGTACATACCTCCATAAACAGGGAAATCCTAAATCAAGTCTGACAAATTGAACATTCCTTCAAAATAAGACTGTTGAGAGGTCTGCTTCTATCAGTGGTGGAAGTTTCATCAGCACCTTGTTATTACTAAAAAAAAAAATGTACTCCACAGGCAAATTTTTGCAGAGTCTGCGGAGGCCGAACAATTTAAAGAATGATGTAAATAAAACTGACTGAGAACACAACAGAAGGCATAAGTATTAACAAACGCTTCCCTGAGGATATTAATGGCATGGATTTCTCCAAAGTCTCTTGTTTCCTCTTTTCCTATTCTTTGCATTTTGCTTTGAGGGCAAGGAAAGCATTAAGCTATGATCAGTTGTTCTTATTCATAATGTATTTTGCGGCTCAGGTTACTATGTGGATACAACTGGAGGATCAAAGAAAATGGTTAGCATGCGCAACGTCTGCAACCACAACAGGTTCAGGGGTGTTATTTATAGTGATGAAGGGATCAAGGGGTCATCGATGTAATAACAATCCAAATCAACGTTTTTTTGGGGGGGTTAGAGATTCTAAATTGTGAAAGAAAATGCTAATTCTCATAGCAGCAACAAAGAATGAAACACTATCAGTATTATTACATGTGTTTCATTCTTTTTTGCTGCTATGAGAATTAGCATTTTCTTTCACATTTAAAAAAATAAATAAACACAAAAAATACAAAAGCCACATAAGTACTAATCAAAACAGAGACTTTGGAGAAATCCTTGCCATTAATATCCTCAGAGCAATTCGTGGGAGGAACAATTTGTGGTGCCTCTCTAGGCAGAGGAGGACATAGTAAATTTTTCATGAAAGTGTTGTTTCAGGGAGGACTACAGGCAGAGGGCAGCACCATAGCCTGGTTTAGTCAGTCATGCAGTACAAAGAAATAAGAGGGCAATGCAAATTGTTACTTTCTAAAGGAGACATGGATATGTGAAGGAAAGAAGACATCTCTAAAGCCCTAATAGGGCTTGAGTGAGAAAAACGAGGTCATCAGCAAGACCATTGCAGAACTACATTGTACCTTGGTGTGCATGTTTCCCAACTTTATGAATAAGAATCACTTCCTGGTTGAACACCTTCTGAAATATGAAATTCTGGATGCTGACTTCACATCCTGGCAAAAAGGATGAGCTAGAAATGCCAGAAGTGAAGCTGAAACATTATAGGAATGTTGGAACAATACTAGGTAAACTGTCACAGGAACTATAAGATGCCAAGCCATGCACACTGTTAAGCAGTCACACTATTTTTATATTATTTTTCTTACTTTGAGTTTGTTAAATGGGATAGAGCACTAATCTCATTGGATTGATTTCAGAAAAAGTTATTGCCACCCATTCTGATCACTTAATTGTGCTATGCTTCCAAATCGATCAGGTATATATATGACAACCTGGGTATAAATTTGTGTCTACCAATTGAGTAATCAAGACTCGACTTAAAGTTAGGCAATGTAGGACATTGTTTGACCTGTAGTGGTAATTCTTTCTCCATAGGCTTTAAAAACATTGAGTTAGGAACCCCTCCTTCCAATGATTCTTGTTTATTTTGTTGTTGTAGAATTAAGTCTCTAGTATGGGTGTTTATAGAGCCTCTGGATTAGTGAAAATAGGAGGAGAAAAATAACTGGGTCTTTTGTGGTTCAAAAAATGAGAAACAGATCACTGAAAGGCAGCAGGTAGGCCACTGAATATATTTCAGACTTTTCATAATGTAGAAGGAGATGAATTTTTTACAACTGTTCACTGTTTTCCTTATTTTGTTTTATAGTTTATTACTACTGGAGTTCCACTAGAGATGTTTATTCCAGAATTTGCCATTGTATTTAGGGCAGAAAAGTACTAACTTTTCTAAGACGCTATTTAAGTGCTGGTAAAAGTCATATGTAAATGTGGCATGGCCTTCTCACTTGGCTCCATCTCTGGAGGACTTTTGGGAATTTTGCCTAGGTCCTCTACAGGCTGAAGTAGGTTTGCCTTGGAGAGGTGCTTACAGACTTTCATTTGCTAGTGTGATGGCTACCACTATGCCTGTCAGAGAATGTAACTGATTTATAGTTCTCTTTAACCAGGGATGAGGAGATATAGGATTAGATATTGGATAGATTAATAAGGACCAGGTTAAGGGTATAAGAGCACCAAGAGGGTAGTAATTTACTTCAGTGTACTGGTGTTAACAAAGTCTGGAAAACCCTGAGCATATCTGTTTTTAAAGGTGGAAGTTTGCCAGTCAGTGCTTTGGTTACTGAGTTCTCATAATATGCGAGTATTTGGTTTTATAACTTTCAAGATAACTGGGAAACACTGATGGGTATCTGTAGCTAACATAGCAGTACCGTGGATTTGTCAGGGGTGCTTTGGATTTCTAAGAGCTTAATGTTAAGATCATGGGTAATTTGAAATAAGGCAGTTTTGTTTCTGCCAATCTCATATACTCTCCTATAGTTAGCTGAGATCCTGAGGTCATGACAGGCACTACACCTTGGTATAGAAGAAGTGCTGTCACTGTACTGAAACCATGTCTCCGTAACTACCTGAATATGATTGTGAATATGTTTAAATTGCAACAGAGCCTCATATTCCAGAATCTTTGTATTCAGACTCCTTGCATCTAGTACATTCATCTGGATGTCATCCAAATTTGATGTACAATGTGTAGTGTTGGAATGCCCAGTAGGGGACTCTGACTAAAAAAAATGCATTACAAGGGCACCAAAGGGTTTATCAGGTATGCAAAAGCCCTAGTTGTATTTTGGCATGTGCAACCAGCAATATGTAATGCAACAGTGACCATTGCCAACCGCAACATCACAATCCTGAATTCAGACAGTAAATCCAAAAATTACAATCAATTTGTTAATAATTGTATAAACTACAACAACCCTTGTCATTATCATATGTTCATTTATCAGTTAACTCTGTTACCTGATTGTTTCCAGCCCCCTCATAAGAGCAACTAACAGGGTCTCTACCGCTTCGTTCCCCACCCTGCCCCCTATTCTCTCCCGCCCCCAGTGGTCCCACCTTTATTACACTCACAAACCCCTCCCATCTTTCCAATAGCCAACCACAGCGCTAACCCACCACCTCCTCCATCTTCCCACTACTATCACACCTCCTCAACTAACATGTACAATCATACCTTACCTATGCTCACTGCATGCACTCTCCTTGCATATCTTACATCCTTCCAAAGCTCCCTCATTCCCCCACTCAATCACTACCACTGTAGTACTACTACTCACACCACCACTCATGTCTCATCCTCATTCAGCTCCCCTCCCACCAACGCAAGAACCATCCCTATGCACCCCCCCCACATATTCTACCAACTATATTACTCAAACATAAAGCATTCCTACAACTTAACATAGCAACCCTCCTACCATACCTATTACCCACAGAGCACAAACATAAAGTTTCCCTTATAAACAAACACATTCAAAAACTGAGAAAACTAATAACCTTATGCATATCAAAACTAGCCCTAAGTGGAGACATCTACCCCAACCCTGGCCCTACCATCTCCAACCCCAATCCTCATAATCAGACTAGAAACCACAACTTCTCTCATATTACAGCCAATAGAAAGCCAAGTGACTTCCTTTTACTAAGCCTAAATATAAGTATATCCAACAAAGTCCATGAACTCCATGCCACCATAGACTTGTACTCCCCAGATATAGTCATCCTGACAGAAATCTGACTAAAACCTCACATTACCAGTGAGGAAATACTCTCTACAGGTTATGGCATAGTAAGAGTAGACTGGCTAAACAAGAAAGGAGGCGGTGTAGCTATAATATTTAAACAGTATCTAAACATCCAGATCTTAAAATCATCAGCTCCACAAATAGGCAATGAAGAAATAATATATACCAACCTCAAAATAAACCAAAACAACATAATTGGATGCTACTTCCCACCTGGCCAAAACATCCCTCCACTATAAAACCTCCTCAGCTGTTCTACCCACCATCTCCCCCAAGAAACTATACTTTTAGGTGATTTCAATATTGACTGGCAATCCTGTTCTGGCAACCATCCAACCCATCATGTAAACCTTCATGGCTTCACCAAACTAGTACAGTCACCAACAAGGATAAATAAAAACTCCAGCAAGCACACTACCCTGGATTGGATACTAGTCAGTAAGAGCCCTCAGGCATATATAACAGGCTGCTTATCAGATAGCCTCAGTGATCACTCCCCAACATTCCTACTCAAAAAATACTTATACCAAGCTAAACCTGTCATCTACCGTCAAATACATAACAAACTAAACTTTAACCCACTCACATTCATCTCATCCCTCAAAGAATGTAACTGGCATCCTCTAAAGTACCTCAGTCTTGATGATGCAATTGAATTTTTTAATACTACCTTCCTGAGCATCCTTAATTACCATGCCGCTATAAGACTTTCCAGAATCAAAGCACAACCCTCCACATGGCTACAGAAAAACACTAAGTCAGAAATGAAAAACAG
This sequence comes from Protopterus annectens, assembly GCF_019279795.1. Classification (NCBI taxonomy): domain Eukaryota; kingdom Metazoa; phylum Chordata; order Ceratodontiformes; family Protopteridae; genus Protopterus; species Protopterus annectens. Next base: position 538,761,115 of record NC_056743.1, read on the forward strand.
GGATAAAGCATGGGAGCACTGGCGCAAAACCAAAACTCCCTCAACTAGACAGAAATTCCTAGAGCTATGCAATAGAGTCAAAAAGCTAATACAACATGACAAATTCCAATACTACCAGTCTACCCTAGACTCCTCCCAACACAGCCCCAAACAATTCTGGTCCTCCATAAACTCCATCCTCCACCCAGGTAAAGTCAGTACCCCTCTTCCTAACATCCCTCACTCCTCAGAAAATATTGCTACCTCATTCAACACACACTTCACACAAACCATACTATCACTAGCTAAACAACAAAACCCCCTCCCCTCCAACCCACACCTTCAACTAGTAATCTCCCCACTGCCTTCTCTTTTTCTCCTGTACCTACCTCCAACATAAAAAACTCTTAACTAAACTTAAGCCCACCAAATTAGCAGCAGACAACCTCCCAAGTGAATACCTACAAATCACAGCTGATGCTCTGGCCTACCCAGTATCCGTCTTGATTAACCGATTTCTGTCAGAAAGTTATGTTACCACACTGTGGAAAGTATCACATATAATTCCCCTCCACAAAGGCGGACCCTCTACAGAACTAACCAATTACCGCCCCATAGCTATTCTCTCTCCACTCTCCAAAATACTAGAGAGATGCATACACTCTCAGGTCTCAGACTTCCTCCTGACTAACAACCTCCTTTTCAATACTCAGAATAGTTTATGACCAAACCATAGCACCACCACTACCTTACTCTCCTTTACTAACACTATCCTTCAGCATAAAAACAATGGCTATCTCTCCTCTGCTACTTTCCTAGACCTATCTAAAGCATTTGACATGGTCCCACACAAACAACTTATCTCTGTCCTCAATAACCTATCCTTCTCACAATCAGTTACCAACTGGTTTCATAGATAACTGTCTGACCACCAACAATACATTGTATGGCAGAATGACATATCTCCCCAACTACCTGTCTCCATAGAGGTTCCCCAAGGATCCATCTTTGGACCCCTACTCTTCTCTGTTTTCACCAATAATCTAGCCTCTGCCACCAAACATGGCACACTCATACAATACGCAGATGATGCAACCATCATCTGCTCAGCCCAGTCCCTACCCAAACTGCAAAAAGTCACACAGGAAGCCTCTGTTGAAACTTGGTTATCCGATGCCCAATTAATACTCAACCTAAACAAAACTAAACTACTCATCTTCCAACCCACCAAACATACTTAAAACAACTCTCACTTTAACATCACAGCAAAAGACAACACCACTATATACCCAACTGAACACACCAAATTGCTAGGAGTGGAAATAGACAATAAACTAAAATTTGACATTCACATATCCATAAGTAAAGTCAAAAGTTACACCTGAATAAGTGGGAATACACCAGCAAAGTCATTAATGATAATCCAGATAGCACCACAAAAACTAGGAGTGTTATACAGAAATAAGCAACTTCTCACCAAAACAGCAAAGATTTCAATAACAAATTCCCACCTTATCTCCACCCTACTTTATGCCTCTCCAATATATACCAACCTAAGGCAATGTGATCTAAACAAGCTAGAGACCTGCTACAACAAAATCACCAAATTTGCCACAGGGGCATCCTATCGTAGTCACCACTGTGTCTCACTTGCTGAACTGGGCTAGCTTGAACTCCCTCACCTCCTTCATTGGTATCAACTCTCACTCGCCCACAAACTAGTAAACCATCCACTAAATGTCCCATCCCTCCAGAATCTACTCCAACCCTATCACACCACCAGGCCACTAAGATCCAGCAACAAAAATCACTTGCAGATCACTAAAGCCAATAACTCTGCTGGTGAAGCACTATTCTCTTGCACCATAGCCAAATTATGGAACTTCCTCCCACCCACAATTACCTCCATACCATCATGCACCCACTTCAAAACTTTACTAAAAGCGCACCTAAAACATGCTGGCTATGCCCTTGCAACTCCCACTCTAATATCACCCACCCCATCCAACCACTACCTTTCTTTCCACTCCACTAACTACCTTGATTATAGCAAGCTCAGATGCTCATAAGCCTAGTACTTATTATACAGCAGGAACTTCTTCTTGTAACATTTGTTAATGTCTGTTATGTACTTCCCAGATAAAGATTCTAGTTGTCTACTGATGTACTATGTTCTTCATTTGTAAATATGTTGTAAGTAATTGCTATGTAAATTGTTAATCGCTGTGTAATCCAATGTAACTACTGTCTGTTTATTTTAACTGTGGAGCTTTTCTCTCCGGGCCTTCCCTGAAAATGAACCTATATCCAGTCGGACACTCCCGGTCAACAAATATAAATAAATAAATAAATAAAAATAAAAATATTTAAATAAATTTTCAGCTATTCTAGATAAACTGAGAACCATACCTCTCAACTGTACAGATTTTTGCAGAAGGTCCAGATTTTGGGCTATATTTTAGTGTGTTCCTCATAAAATCTGTGCTTTTCTGACAAATTACTGGGATGATCTGAGGATTGAAGTAATTAAATAATGACATACATTTGAGTTTCAGACTTCAAAACCTACAGAAAATGTAGGTTAAAACAAATCCTGTTACTTTATCAATTTTCTAAGTTTATAAGAGTAATATTTAAAATATGTCCCTATTTTTGGGCCTTTGTCCCCCCATTTTGTCAGTCTTTGTCCAGATTTCTTGCACTGAGAGTTATGCTGAGAACACAAATGCTCACAATGGGAGTCGCTCTATGGAAAGTAGAAGATATCAAGGGAGAGCATATGAATGCACAAGAAAGGGGGAACCAAAGTCCTCGGTACGGTTGACCATGTGTACAGCACAAAGCCATTCCAGAAGGGAAACTCAAATGAAAGACAGATATCGGTATTACAAAAAACAAAGTGCAAAAATTGCATTGCATTAAGAAATTATCAGATAAATGTCACCTGAAAGCTGTGAATAAAGAATTGCAGACTGGGTACGAACAGTAATGCATTTCTAGGATATGATCATGCCATAGACCCTGGATTTTGGTGTCTCCAAGGACTTAACAATGATCAAGGAAGAAGACAGCATAGCAGTTGATCTATATTTCACCATGCTAAAAAGCTGCACATTGCAGGTGTATTACAGGAAACCTTGTAACACCCACTCTCTAACCTCTTGTGCTAGACTATGCCAGGAGGACAGTAAGAAACCCCATTTACTGCTTAATGTCCTTGCAATGAGTGAATACAGTTCAGAGCTATTTTCACTGCATTCAGGACAGTTTGCATAAAAGTATAGGGAGAAGAAACATCAGAGAAAGAAAGTAGCGGTGCTGGTGGTGGCGGCGGCCCTCACCGTATCTGGCAATTTGCAGATCCTCTCATGCTCTGACATCCAGATGAGGAACATGGGAACTGAAAAGGCCACAGATTGCAGGTAGTTACACACAATAGCAGGCTACTTTGCAAAGGGAGGGAGCAATTCCTTTCCAGTGCAGCTGGCCCTGCTGTCACAGATGAGTCTGCATATGCTCACAAGTATGGTTATCTGATGGAGTAGGTGGGTGAGAATTATCTGACCTGGAAATGTAGAGTTCATAATCTGCTACTAAAATTGCAGCTGTTAAGTATATTAAGTTACACTTCAAAATTATTCCGGTAAGGTGACTGCCTCTGATCTGCTGTTCCTAAAATCATGTAGATGCACTCTACCATCTCCTAAATTAAGGAAGAACACAGATATGTATTTAGCAGTGCTACATGTTCTAGGAGGGAGAGACCAGCCCACCATATCTGTTTTTTTTTCAGGATGCTCAATCATAACACCTTTTTGTAGCGCTCTTCTGTTTCGTGTTTGTTGTACCTACATGTGAAAATTAATGTCTGTGCCCTTTGTCATATCTGACCAAATGGGAATACAACATGCACAATGTTTTGGACCATTTTGTGTCCTGTCCCTCAAAGATGTGTGGATTTGTTGCTTTCTTGCACCTTCTCCTATTTCCTAGCAAGAGGCTCACTATTTTAAAGGTGATTTTTCCCACGGTATGCTTCGACCTTAATTTGCACAGATAGTTATGGGTTGTTAAAAAATGTTGAGTTGTATTTTAGAGTAGCTCCTGCCCTGTGCTTACTGTGTTTAGGCTATTAGCACATTAGCTAATAAATAAAAGAAAAGAAAAAAAAAAGCTGTGCAAACTGATAATTTTTGGAATATCAACTATTATCAGATGTTGGAAAGCAATGAGTTAACCTGCACATTCTGAGCATCCATTAGATTCTGCTATCTAAACATTTCAACAAATGAAACACATCAAGCTTTACCAAACTTGCACAGCAGGCAGTGTTACACAGCAATGAATAAGTTTTGAGCCGTAATCTTCAAGCACAGTATACAACAAACACAGACAGACCTTGGGTAGGTCACTCAGATGGGCATGTAATTAAGTAATTGTCATCAGGCAGGGGAACCTGGGCTCAGGTTCTAAGCCAGATTTCTATTCAGATGTTGCCAGCAGTTTAATTTCCAATCTGATTAACTGGTTGGCACAAGATGGTCAAAATGAAAAGAGACATTTCAAGGCCAGAATATCATTAGCTATGCTACGTTGTGCTTTGCTGGCTTGTGAAGATGTTTCATTTAGTGGAAAAGGAAAAAAAAGCTTTAGATTGCAACAAAAACACTGCCCAAAGTCTGATTGTATCTGGCATACAGGTGATTAACTGGAGAATTATTTTCTTCTGCCCACATTGTAAAATCTGACAGTTAGATGCTAGAATAATGACCATCCAGTCTCAATTAAATTTGTAAGAGAAACAAATAAAAGAACATTACAGGATGAGTGAATAACAAGGCTATAGTTTTGCTGAGATATTTTGGATCAGGGAAAGTAAAATGCAGACATCATTAAGCGATAACAGATACACTGCCAATGAGCACACACAACTGTTACCACTTACAAATACCTTAACAAGCCTATTTACATTTCTCAGTCAACCAATGTTTTTGCCCTAGCCATTAAGTTCAGTTTTAACTGCTGATCTATTAAACACTGATGAAGTCAGACTAATTAATGGAGTGAAAATCAGACATGTTATCATTGCAGTAATAATACTGTGCACAGTGCATTTTGCTTTAAGAACATCGTACATCTCCCTACAATAGGAATATAACAGCACATACTGAGAAAGTTGAGAAAGTTGTCTCTTCTTTGACCCATTTTAAAGAATCCACACAATTATGAGGGACAGGGCATGAAATGGTCCAGAACTCTGTGCATGTGGCATTCTCATTTGGTCAGAGGTCACAAAGGCAGCAGTCAATTTTCACATGCATGTACAACAAACATGAAACAGAAGAGCACTACGAAAAGATGTTATGATTGAGAACCCTGAAAAATTTTGCTCTCTGCATCTTTCACACTGGATAAATGTAATGCACGTGTATTACTGCTTCCATTAGCTAGGACAAAAATATCAATGGTCTACTTTTCTACTCTGGAAGGAAAGTTTGAAGATTAGCAACACAAGCAAATATTCCTACTACAGATCAGAAGTCCACTTATAGTCTAGCACTGATGTGGATGTGAGAATGATGTCTAACATGCCACATGTGACAGAATATAAACTATCTCCTTAATATCATTACATGTCCCCACCATGATGTCACATATGCACCATGGGAAAAAATAAACACTGTATCCTAACTATGATTTATCCAATTCCCTTCAATAAAACGCATCACACCAAAATGGCACCTGATGACTTTTATTAACTTTACAATAACATAACATTATTATATCATTTCCATTTGTTAAACACAACTTTGAACATCATTGTAACTGCAACATGAGCATCCCTGCAACCATACATCATGGCAGTGTATCCCTGCTCACCCTGCCCGAGTAAGTAACATCCTCATCACCACTCACCTATTCCTACTAATCAAAGCAACATTGTGCAGCTCACTTTCATCCTCCAAACTCCTTGCATCAACACCTAACATCAAGAGGGGAAAAAGAAGAATGACAAACCGGCCCCACGTCCACCTCACTTAAAGAACTCACACTAAACTCTGCAAAACAAACTCAAATGTATATTAAACAAATCCAAATCAAACTGATTCAGGTGCACAAAATCCTCTCTAAACCAAACTGAGTCACTGTCATCAAAGTCTCTATGTTCTATCATGTACATACCTTAAGCAACCAACTGCCTCACCAGCCTCCAATTAACAAACTGCTGAGCCTCTCTAAGGACATAAAACTAGCAGCATTCCTCCAGCATAAATGCAGTAGTATTTCAGACAACACAATGCACATACCAGGATATGACCTCTTCAATGTTACCAAATCCTCTCTTATCCTATACACCAAATACTTCTTGGGAACTATTCCCATGTCATTACCATTTGGTCGAAAGTTTGTTGTTAAATTTAACTGTTGAGGCTACCCACTAAAGTGAGCTAGCCTGTGTAAGTGATTTATTACTGTTTTTCCTGCATTTCTGTGTACTTTTTAACCTAAAAAACAAAACAAAAAAATCCTTGTTTTCCCGCTTTTCTCAACTAGTTTAGACCAGTATACAGGCTTTGCTGTATTCTGGACTGTGGTGTAGTTCCTGTGTTGTCCATTGCCTTAGTTGGATAAAAGGAAGTTTCTTTGCTCACCAGTGGGAGGGGGGAGCCTTGAGCAGCCTATCTGTCCCTGAAGGAGTGACCTCAGCACATGAGCTTGTAGTAATTGGTCGTTTTGGACCATTTCCATCTCTTTTGAAGTTTCCTGTTTAAAATCCGCCCCTGAGCATTTTTTTCTGGCTATACTACTCAGAAACAGCTCCTCGTGGTCCTGCAGAGTGGTGCTAGATTCAGAGAACTGAGAAAAGTGACTACTTTCCTGAGCTAAGTATTTTTTTGCTGTTTTTACCTGAGAGACCTTCCTTTTCTTACTTTGAACAAGTTTAAACTGCTTTATTACCTGTTTTTTGCATTGTACATTATCTGCACTTAAAGTTACATTTGGTCAAAAGTTTGTTGTTAAATTTAACTTTTGAGGCTACCCACTAAAGTGAGCTAGCCTGTGTAAGTGATTTATTACTGTTTTTCCTGCATTTCTGTGTACTTTTTAACCTAAAAATCAAAAAAAAAACAAAGAATATCCTTGTTTTCCCACCTTTCTCGACTAGTTTAGACCAGTATACAGGCTTTGCTGTATTCTGGACTGTGGCATAGTTCCTGTGTTGTCCATTGCCTTACTTGGATAGAAGGAAGTTTCTTTGCTCACCAGTGGGAGTGGAGAGCCTTGAGCAGCCTATCTGTCCCTGAAGGAGTGACCTCAGCACAAGAGCTTGTAGTAATTGGTTGTTTTGGACAATTTCCATCTCTTTTGAAGTTCCCTGTTTAAAATCCACCCATGAGCGTTTTTTTCTGGCTATACTATTCAGAAACAGCTCCTTGTGGTCCTGCAGAGTGGTGCTAGCAGCAGAGAACTGAGAAAAGTGACTACTTTCCTGATCTAAGTATTTTTTTTTTGCTGTTTTTACCTGAGAGACCTTCATTTTCTTACTTTGAACAAGTTTAAACTACTTTATTACCTGTTTTTTGCATTGTACATTATCTGCACTTAAAGTTACATTTGGTCGAAAGTTTTGTTAAACTTAACTGTTGAGGCTAGCCACTAAAGTGAGCTAGCCTGTGTAAGTGATTTATTACTGTTTTTCCTGCATTTCTGTGTACTTTTTAACCTAAAAACAAAAAAAAAACAAACAAATATCCTTGTTTTCCTGCCTTTCTCGACTAGTTTAGACCAGTATACAGGCTTTGCTGTATTCTGGACTGTGGTGTAGTTCCTGTGTTGTCCATTGCCTTACTTGGATAGAAGGAAGTTTCTTTGCTCACCAGTGGGAGTGGGGAGCCTTGAGCAACCTATCTGTCCCTGAAGGAGTGACCTCAGCACAAGAGCTTGTAGTAATTGGTCGTTTTGGACCATTTCCAGCTCTTTTCAAGTTCCCTGTTTAAAATCCGTGTTTGCGCAGCTTTGCGCAATTGTGCGCATAGCGCAGTGCCGGTTAAACATGCTTAAACTATTTCTGGATCCGCCAAGTCTGCACTTCAATTTTTCCCTTAAGAAAGCTCTACTTTCAACAAAATCAGTCTATTCGCTTTATCATAAGCCTAGCACTTGCTCCTAAAACCTTTCTTTTAAGTGAAGCACCCTTAAACTAACGTAAGCACTACATTCACCTACAACCCACGCTAATACCCACATCCCTTCAAAGTCCTCTCTCTGACCCAGTTACACATCACCCCCTTATATTATTCTGGCATGTCGAGTGGTATATTACTGACGTCCTGTCCAGTTCAGCTGGTTAATCTGGGAATCCTGAGACAATGTTACAATTGTCTCATGTACACAGACAACCCTCTCCTCATCCCAACAAACACAAACACATGTGAGAGATGCAACTATATAGCCAAACTGGAGGCTGAACTATCTCAACACAGGACTAGCAAGACCAGACAGAAGGAGAAGGTAACTACACACACAACAAACCCAGTTTCACATAAACCAACCACAACTGCAAACCAAACACATAGTAACACAAAGACATACTCGGAGGCTCTAATAAAAAACTTACTGAAACAACAGAGGCTCCCAAAGCAGACATCCAAGAAAATACCACCTCACAACTCTGCACAAGCAACACATAGTACACAAAGGCAGTGTGCCAAACAATCACAGCCCTTAAGGCGAAACACCATGCCTGATACACTAATAATAGGTGACTCTGTAGTCAGGCACACTGACATCCCACTTACCAGGCTGAACAAAGAGAGGGTAATGGTGAGCTGCCTGTTGGGAGCTAGGATCCGCCACATAACACAAGCACTCAGGTCACTCCAAAGCAAGTACAAATATGACTCCGTCATTGTCCATGTCGGCATGAATGACCTGAGACGCACCTCCTTGGACTTCATGAAAAGAGACATAGAGGAGCTCTCTGATTATGTAGCACAGGCCAGTATGACCCTGACCCTGAGAAGCATCTTGCCCTCACCAAGAATGATGCCACAATACAAAGACAAGATGATCAGCTTTAATAATTGGCTCAATTACTGGTGTCATTCTAGCGGGATCCAATGTCTGCCTGCTTGTGATGACATGCTGGACAAGCCACGCTGCTTCACAAGGGACGGCTTGCACCTGTCACCACTGGGCGTCCGGATATTGGCTAAGGCTCTTGCCACCCCCATAGTGCCTTTTTTATGCAAGGCTCAAAAGACAAACCCACCACCTTAGAAAACAATAAAGGAAAAAAACTAAGGGTAATGCTGCTCAATGCCAGAAGTCTAAATCTCAAGATGCAGGCTCTCAAAGCACTCCTCAGTATGGAGAGCATCAATGTCTGTGCAGTAACTGAAACCTGGTCCAAGGCTCCTGAGAGCACCCCAGCCCTACCAGGTTATACCTAGTATCATGCATTTCGGCCCCAAAACCTGGGCCGAACCACAAAAGGAGGGGGAGTGTCCATATTCATTAAAGACACCCACACCTCCAGGTTAGTGGCAATACACGAAGAATCGGAGACCATCCATGTGCAACTAACCGTAGGCAAAACTGCTATAGAACTTGTAGCATGCTACAGACCACCCTCACAATCTCAGGAACTCCATTCAGCCTTCCTGAAGATACTGGAGGATATGAATGTCTCAGCAAATACCATCATATTGGGAGACTTCAACTACCCAAACATAGACTGGGTGCATTACTCGAGCCCCAGCACCCTAGCCCAAAGGTTCCTGGAATTCATCAAATCAAATGCGATGGAACAACTAGTCACCTCCCCCACAAGGGGAAATAATATACCTGACCTTATCATCACAAACATGGGGACAAAATGCTCAACACCGGAAGTATACCCCTCACCAGTGAGATCAGACCATAAACTAATAACCCTAGGTATTCATATCCCACCTCCACCTCCAGCACAAAAGATCACAGTGAGAAACTTCTCAAAAGCCGACTTTACACTCCTTAGGACTGAAATGGTATCCTTCAAGCCCCCTGGGCCAGTGGAAACCACATCCCACACTGCTGAATCCTTCACAAATGCTTTCTACGGGCATCTCCAAGAATGCATGGATCATGCAATCCCAAATAAAACCAAGACCCTTTCCACCAAAGGCAGGAATCCTATCTGGTGGACCCCAGCCATAAACAAACTTTATAACAAGAGAAGGAAGCTACTGCAAGACAGAGCAAAATCCCATAAAGGGAAGGCATCCCTGATCAGCACTAGCAAAAAACTACATTCGCTAATAAAATCATCAAAGGCCAACTTCGAGAGAAAAATCGCTAAGGACACTAAAGATAATCACAAGGCCTTCTTCAGTTATGTTAGAAACCTGGGCAGAAACCCTCAGATATGCGCAGAGTTAGTTCATAACGGCAAAAAATACACTGAACCCACAGATATTGCCAACATACTGGCAGACAGGTTCAGTGCAAATTTCTCCCCTCCCTCTCCCCCAAAAGACGAAATAAATATCTCAGCTGAATGCAACCTCCCTGAAATCTCAGATGTCCAGGTGAGAGCTGCCCTCAGCAAAGCTAAAAATACAGCATCCATGGGACCCGACGGTGTCCTGGGTTGCGTGCTATGTGAACTCCTAGAGGAGCTAAACCCGCACATAAGAATGCTGTTTAATCTTAGCCTTGCTACAGGATACGTCCCTGAACACTGGCGTACAGCTACAGTGGTCCCACTCCACAAAGACGACACCTCTACAGACCCTGGAAACTACCGCCCCATAAGCTTGACCAGCCTGGTCTACAAAGCTATGGAAAGGATCATTATGGAACTCATAAACAAAGACATCGGGGACCTACAGACAATTGACCCTACCCAGTTCTGCTTTGTAAAAGGCAGATCCTGTCTTTTAAACCTGGTGGACTTTTTTGAAACAGTCACTAGAGCCATCGATGAAGGCAAAGCAGTTCATACAGCCTACCTGGATCTGGCGAAAGCCTTCGACACAATACCCGAGTCAGGCATCATAGACAAGCTCAACAGCTTAAATGTAAACCCGTTTGTCACAAGATGGGTTGAAAACTGGCTAAAGGACAGAACCCACAAAGTCAGAATAGCTGGAGCTATGTCAGACTTTAAGCCAGTCACAAGTGGAGTCCCACAGGGCTCTGTCTTGGGACCCCTCTTGTTCGGCATTTATTTCTCAGATGTGCAGGCAAACATAGAGGGGTTGTGGCTGACAAAGTTCACAGATGACTGCAAACTAGGCACCATAGTCGACACACCATCTGACACATGCATCCTCCAGAAGGGCCTCACAGAAACAGACGACTGGTGCCAGAGTCATGGCCTTAAACTAAATGCCAAAAAATGTATAGTCATCCCCTTTGGAAAAAACAAAGTACCCACAAATTACCACATAGGTGGTAATCCATTAAACTGGAAAAAGTAATCAGAGACCTGGGGACCCAAGTTGACAGTGACCTCTCATTTGACACCCATGTCGCCAAAGTGGTTAGAAAGACCTTCTACCTTGCCCCCCTTATCATGAAGGGATTCACATCCAGATCAAAGGATGTCATTGTACCCTTATATTCCTCCCTTATCAGGCCTATGATTGAGTACAATGCCCCATTTGGTATGTACCTCACCCGACACCTGCAGCAGCTGGAGAGACCCCAAAAGTACCTTACCAAGAGGATCAAGCGTCTCCAGCATATGTCATATGCTGCCAGACTGAAAAAGTTCCAGCTCTATTCAGTAGCATACCGCCTGCTCAGAGGTGATCTGTGCCTTACATACAAGGCCATGTCCAATTCAGAATTAATGGACATGCTCCACCTCAAAAAATTCAAATCCATGAGAGCCATGAGAGCTAAAGATCTAAACCTCAGCACAAATATGAATAGGACATGCTGGAGGGACAGATTCATAACCTAGAGGCTTCCCGCACTCTGGAACAGGATACCTGTCCATGTTAGGCAGATACCCTCACTGACTCTCTTCAAGAGAAATCTGGACGAATGGATGGGTGATCGTAGGTTTACCCCGGGGGTCATCTCTGTGTCATTGCTAGATAGAGGCACAGTAAACTAAATTTAATTTAAATTGTACACTTTTGTATCATTACATGGGGTGGCAAAAGCCACATACACTTTGGCTAGGCTTATAAATGCCCTAGGGCAGATAGCCTAGTACTATACTATGAAACTATGAAACTATGAAATGTACCACCAATACTCAAGGAAGCTCCATCCATGACTGTTTAACTTCAAACTTCTCCATAAACGGGTTCCCATCTAAGGCCTCTAATACCGTGCCTTATGATTCTCCACAAAAAGCACGCAAACCCAGTTCATTGCCATCTGTCTTAACAGCAGCCCTCTTTGACCCCAATGAATGTACGAATGACCCAGACTCACCTTACAAAAAAATAATAATAATACTAAACTAGCTAATTAAACCCATTATCTAATATATGATAAAAAGGCACTTGAAGACCAACAACCTGCCCTCTTAATGACCTCAACTAGTCTGCCTTCCCTCCATAAATCTGAGGCCCCATCAATGCAGAAAGAATGTGTGGAAAACCCATACAATAAAAAGCCCTCCATATCACATATGCAAACTGTTGGCCCATTATCACCTTGCCCCCCTCTCAAACAAAAAAACTAATATTGAGGGCTCCCCACATGAGTCTGCAACAATCTCCTGGCCCAAACCACCAGACACATCCAATCATTTTTATCTTTCCCAAAAACTATCTGTGTACCCTTACCTAACTGATCCATTTTAGATTTACTTAACCAAATGTGCCCTGCCCCAGGAAAAAAAAAGTAAGATCTCCCCAAACTAACAACCCTAACACTTCTGACAACCTTAATGCTCCAAGACACAAGGTCATCCACCAATGAATCATCAGCCACCATAGCCAAATCTGTCAATAAAACATTCAAAGTATGTCTTGTCAAAGGCCATTGCATATCCCTATTCACACCACTCTTTCGACTCCATCATCTCAACATATGACCAGCTGTCCAAGACTTATTGAAATCATGCAATTCAGACATCCTTCCAAATATACTGATAGCAGCCAAGTCCACCTTAGCCGACTGCACTGCCCAATATCCCTCTTCCTCCCCTCTTTCCAATCTGCTGGCCAATGAGCTGAAAACCATTCTCCGCCAAATACTCACCCATTCCAAAACCTCCCGATGTGTCTGTAAACAAGTGCAATTCCCCTTGACCAACTCAATCTGTTTGCCAAAAGGAAACACCACTAAACCAATCCAAGAAGGATAGCCAAAGTGCTAAATCTGGCTTACCAATCCATCCCTACTGATGCTTGCTTTTCCACCCTTATAACAAAAAGGCCACCTGCCTACAAAAAGTATGCCCCTGATGAACCGACCAACGTGCAAAATTTAGAAGCCCCAGTAGCTGCATAATTTCCTTAACCCGCATGGTATCTTTGCACACCACCCATCCAATCTTTTCCCTCAACTGTGCCATCTTGTCTGCCAGTAATCAAAGCATCCCTTGCTACACATCCACTAGCAAGCCCAAGAAATACAATGCTTTAGCTGGACCTTCCAACTTCTGCCTAGCCATAGGAACCCCCCCCCCCCCACTGCTCACACATACCCAAAAAGTCTCACAGACCTTCCTGTGCTCCCCCAAGCCTCTTGATTTCTATCAATAAATCATCTAGTTACTGCACTGCCCTCTGTGTGTCTGCCCACTGATGCCAAACCCAATGTAGTACATTGCCAAACTTCTGAAAAGTAGTGCAGCTGGCCAAGCATCCCATTGGCATAGACTTGTCAAAGTAAAACTTGCTTCCCACCACCTACCCAACAAAGGCCATTCTTCCATCTGTACTGGCAAAAGTCAAAACACAGACTGAATGTCCACCTTCACCAATCAAGGATCCCTAAAACCCCGAATCACCCTCATGGCATCATCCAAAGATGCATAACTGACCTTGACATCATCCTCTGCAATAAAATCATTAATGGAGTTCCACTCTGTGTAAAATAAATGGTGAATCAACCAGAATTCACCAAACAAATTATTAGGAACCAAACACAACTGTGAGACCTTAAAATTGCCAAAGGGCGAGCTATCAAAATGGCAAAATAGCCTACCTGCCTGCTGTTCCTTCACCAACAAACCCTCTAAAATATCTTCCTTACCTTGCATGGATCAAACATTCTTATAGCCTACTTCTTCCCTCACCACCTGTGATTGAATATGAAACCCTGGGAAAATCCATCAATGAATTCTTCCTTAAGTGACAAATCAGAAAATTGCTGGAGCATTTGCCGCATTACCTGCACCTTAACAGGAGACTGCATCTCCTGGTCTGTCTCTTACCCAGAAAAAGACCTCTCTCTATATTAACAAAAATTCCCTATACCCGACAGACTTTGAAATCCCTAAACTGAAGCAGGTAACCCACACAAATCATCTGAAATGGAAGTTTGATTGACCGCATTACCTTGCAGCATTACCACTGTGCACCAATGGATGTGTTCCTGTACATTTTGAACAATTGTACATGAACCTACACGACACTCATGAGCACCACCCCATATTAAAGGCCCAACACACCTTCACCGTTTACCCCCCCCACCTCACCCACTCTTTTGACAACACCAAGTTATCCATCACAGTGGCAAGCCATATATCAGGATGCCTAACTTCCCAACATAGTGATTGATCAATTACTTTCTGCTTACAAAACCTCTGATCATATCATAACCAGGCATTACCCGCCTGTAGCAGTTGAACCTCTTCACTCATAAGAAAACAGACCGAGAGTGCAAGAGCCAGGGTACTATCTTTTTTCTAACCAAACATCCATGTAGTATACAAATCCGAACACCCAACTTTTCCACATTCTTGGCCACAGCCTATCTGCCCTCCCTGCCCCAAGGCTGCTATAGCCACCAGAAGATCTTTGCAATTTGCATTTTCCGATTACGACAAATGCTGAATCCCATACATGTTAATTAATTCAAAGAGATCAAAGTACTTCCCTATTTAGATCTTCTCTTTAACCAAAACTGGTATGTAAGGGGTCAGAAAGACCACCCAACTCCCTTGCACCAGGGCTTGTTTAACTAACCAACCCCCGGGCTGAAACCCAAAATTCAAACCCATGTCATGTTGTTGTGACTCAATCTCAAGTGCTGATGATGCCAAACTTCGCCACAGTCACACCAACACTACCTTCACAGTACATGCCTCACCCTGAGCCTATCCATTTTCACTAAGTATTTGGTGAGCCTCTGCACCACTTACAGCTTTACCTAAATTCAGATCAGCCCCATTACCACCTATCCTGGAACTACTTCCAAACTGCACTAAGTCTGACATGCCCACATGAACTCCTGACAATGTAGCATTACCTGATGCTGTCTCCTGCACCACTCAAGCAGCCGGAGCCTCCACAGTGGCAGCATCTCTCAGCTGCCATGCATGCTTACATAGAACTACCACCTTGCTCTGCATCACCATCTCCTCCTTTTTTGACTTTACTTGCCAGGTTCTTCCGTCACTATAGTTCATCTGCTCAGCAAATCCCGGAACAGCTCTTCCACCTGTGTAAAGACGGCCACCCACTCTGTCTCAAACTTTGCACCTCAACCATCTATAGACAGAAAGACAAAAAAAACACACACACATTAGCAATAGAAAAAGTATGCAACGATCTATTAAATCCACCTCAGACTAACCCCCCCCACCTTAACATAAGCAATTCTGTTTAACCACAGAGCCCTTCCCATTTAAAACATTCTGCAACCATGCACCACCTGCATATTATTTTACTACAAAGGTGTCTGGGTTCGCTCCCCCCCTTTGATTATTAAAACTTTGCATATATAGCCTGTCAACCCTTTATACCTTTCAAACATACCTCTCTACAGAGAACGTTCTTCACTCTGGATCTCAAACAAACCATATCCCTCAAAGTTCCACACTGAAAAGGGGGACCATCAACCACCCAGTGCCCCCATTTTGTATTATAATTACTATCCATGTTGAATAGCTACACAACACATTACTGCCCTAAAGACTTTCCATAAGCACCCAGCAGCACATTCATTACCTCTCCACTTATTTCTAAAGCTTTCCCAATGAATGGCTATGTCAAAGGCTTTACTCTCCACCTCACACCACAGCTTTGTGTTAGCAGACACCTTCCAAAGAAAACTGTACCAAACTCAATGAACTAATACCCTCCCAACTTACCAGATTTCCACAGCTGCCCCCCGTGACCAGATATTAGCCACATACTTTAGTCTGCTCCTCACAAAATTGGGTTTCTGGCAAATCCCTGAACCTCCCTGCCAAGATGATCTGTGGATTGAAGTCTCCAAATAATGACATACCTTTGAGTGTCAGACTTCAGTTCTTTCTGAAAATGCATGACCACATAAACCATTGTATTCTTGCAACGTTTTAAGATTATAAAAGCAATATTTAAAAATCTGTCTCTGTTTTTTGGGCCCTTGTCCCCCCAAACTGTCTGCCTTTCTCCAGATCGCATGCACTAAGAGTTTGTCAGGTATGAGCACAAGGCAAACTACCCATCCTCCATAAATCATTCGCACTGCACTGTGCAGTAGCAACCATTACTAAACCTCATTCAGAGCCCACAAAACAGTTCCATACATTTCCATGGGAAAACCAATGATTATACTCACCCTATTCATCATCTGAGTGCACCCCCCACTACAGATCCAGTTCCCTGCCATGGATCTAACCCTGATTGCCTGCCATAACATATAAGGAAATGTTACCAGCAATCTACCACCACCTCCAACAAATTCCTTAGCCGAGCAAGAGCAACAGGAAAAAATTAACACACGAGCATCTCATTAATGAAACTACCACAACCACCTACCAACACAGCATTAGTGTACACAAACAAATAAATCCAACAAAATACTTAACAAGCAGGTAAGTCCATTGCTGCGAGTATGTCATGTTGGTGCATCCTAGGAGACTTACAAAGTCTACACCCTGACTTAATGATATTTCTTAAGCTACTCATCAACACAGAGATGTAAAATACCAGGTCTATATAAGCAACTGTGAAACTCATTCCCACCTGTTTTTTTTTTTTTTAACAATATTAGAAGCAAGCCAAACAATAGTCACCCATCACCTATACCCTGACTACCTACGCCTGGCTAAACACCTCACCCAAATCCCTATAACACTTTCCTGCCATTAAAGAAACACCAAGCTGAAGGAGAAAACACACACACACACACACACACACACACACACACACACACACACACACACACACACACACACACACAAAAACTAACCCTAAACCCTTAACACCCTGCATCAGCCACCTTCTCCAGACACACAATATTTAATCCAAGGCATACCTGATGACCAGTACCTACAGGTCATCTTGGACGTAACTCTGCCCTGTAACAAAATCACTCCTAAATCTGATCTCCTTCCGGGATACACTCACACAAAACACTCAAAGCCTCACCCTATACCTACCTGACGTCCTTCTGATCTCTCATGCTAAATTAACGCTTCCCTTTCCAAACTCTACCCCCCGACCTTCCTTTACATCCTAGCCTTAACATCTGTCCCCCATGAAATCCCCCACCCCACTTAACTCCGTATAACCCCTGACCACTAAAGATGTTCCTGGTCAAATTGTTTTTTTTCCCAAACCTCATTTACATATCCAACCATAATGTCTAACATGACTTGTAGGAAGAATATATACTATAGCCTAGATATTATTACATTTCACCCCTGCAGCTCTAAGCATGTTGACATATCCAGCTTCACAGATGATGGCTTTTAGCCACTGGTCAGCTACCTCTCATCTGCTAGCATAGTTAGCACAAATTTTCTCAAAAAAAGAAGCTAGGTTTGTTCACTTAGTAAAAAGTAAGAGCAAAGATAAGCCATGAAGCAGCAACTTTGGGATCAGTGGTGACTGCATAATATGAGGCTATGGAACACCATTACATCTATACAGTGTTAAGAAATGGAAGGAAACCTTAAAGAAAACAGATGGTATATAATGAAAGCAACTGATCATAGCTAACGGTAAAGTACATATTCTCATATAAAGCAAAGATGAACCTGACATTTATTACTTTACCATCTCCTTCCACGTCCTTGTATCTTTCCTGAGTAGTGACTTTTGATGGCATTGGAAAGTGGAAGTGAGTGGATATAATTTAACAAAAAAACATACACCAACACTGTTAAAAACAGTAAATGAAGTCCAAATATACCAAATTCCACAGCAACGGAAATAACAGCACAGACTAAAAATAAAATTATTTAATTTCTGATTCTGGTACCTTGGCCTTCGCCTTCAATGGAATAGTTAACATGCTCAAAAGCAAGTCTATAAGAACCACCTTCTAATTACATTAATTGAATGCAATTAACAATATTTCAAAAATTTAAAGCCACAAATGCAAAACTACAAAGCCACCAGTACAAAGCTTTAAGCTGCCAATAAAAAACTTCCTTTTATAAATCCATTAATTACATATACTTAAACATTTTATTACTAAGAATTCAAATGTCATATTAAAAATATCAATCACATTTCCAAATTCATACCATTAGGATAGAGAGTATTAAAGTTAATAATATACCTAGATTACATATTTAATAACCTCTGTTGAAAACTATGGTTTGTCCCCCCCATCTCATAAGGTCTGGCAATAACACTAAAAATTAAATCTCTCACCGAACCCCCATGCTCTTTATAAAAGTGACAAGCCACAGGACTATCTAGCCTTGAATTTTTAATATCTCCTTGATGTTCTAGTATTCTTAGTTTGACCTTACGTTTAGTTTGCCCAAAATACCATTTTTTTACACGACAGTTACATCCTATAACAAAAATGACCCCAAATGAATTACAATTAAAATGATCAATGGCATTATATAATATACCATTGATCCTAGTGCCATCCAAATTCCTAATCTTATCACAAACCTTACATCTACCACAGGCATATGCTCCTGCGTTGGCCAGTTTTTTCCTTCTGCCTTTGTTTCTTACTAGCTCCTTTAAATTTTGAAATCTACCATAGGAAAAAATCACTTCCTTAGGAATAATATTTTTTAAGACTATCATCATTACTAATGATGGGCCATAATTCCATTACCAGTCTTCTTAAAATGAACTTTCTTCCTTAACTTTATTTTTATTTTCCCCATTTTTATAATTCCTATCACAATAATGAATTCTTCCACTACCTGCAGACCTCTGAAAATCATGTGCTAACCCTAATTCTTTTTCTACTTTAACTCGGGCTCTACTTATCAAACCATGGGAATATCCTCTAGCTAACAATTTTTCCTGTACTCTATCAAATTCCATTACAAAATTATCCTTCTCTGAAATATTTCCTGCAATATGTTTGAATTCCCCAAAAGGCAATGAATTAATAAGATGAAAACTATGCATGCTAGAAGCATGTAAAAAATTATTAATTGCTGTGGTTTTGTGGAAAGGTTTATGTTGTATTCTACCACCCAAACCCACATAAAATTCCACATCTAAATATTGTATTTTATCCCCACCTATAGTAAAAGTAAAATCCAACCCACACAGATTTTCTTTTAAGCTAGAGATAAACTCTTCAAATTCTTTGGGGTTCCCCTTGCATAAAAATAAAAGGTCATCAAAAAAATCTCTTATATTTGATCACCCTAATTGAAAAAAATTCTTAGAATACAGAAATAGATTTTCAAAATATCCCATGAAAATAACAGCATATGAAGGAGCAAAACAGGCACCCATCGCAGTACCAACTTTCTGCAAATAA
This sequence comes from Protopterus annectens, assembly GCF_019279795.1. Taxonomy (NCBI): domain Eukaryota; kingdom Metazoa; phylum Chordata; order Ceratodontiformes; family Protopteridae; genus Protopterus; species Protopterus annectens. The sequence continues at coordinate 538,780,951 of NC_056743.1, forward strand.
AAATGCCTTTTCAAACTCAAAATAATTGTGTGTAAGGCAAAATTCCAACAGGCTAATAATATAGGAGGTTCGTGGACCTTCACCCAACAGTTTACCTACTGCTTCAAGTCCCCAAAAACTATTAATGCAGGTATATAGTGACTTTACATCCACACTGACCCAGTAAAAATCACTTTCCCAAATAATACCCTTGAAATAATCACAAACTTCCTTAGTATTTTTCACATGTGAGGATATTCTTGGTAAATGTTCTTTTAGAACTGAGTCCAAAAACATACCAACATTTTGTGAAAAAGCACCTCTCCCTGAAACAATTGGATGCCCAGGTGGATTTCTCAAATCCTTATGAATCTTAGGAATAATAAAAAATCTGGCATCCTTTGGGTTCTTTATAAATAATTTTTTAACATCTCCACGAGTGAAGAAACCCAAATGTTCACCCCTTTCCAATAAATCCTATAAGGCATTATTGAATTCCATCTTAGGATCTGTTGGTAAAATTTCATAAGTGTCACTATCAGATAACAAATCTAATACTAGAGAGTTGTACCTATCTCTAGACAAGATAACCCATTTTCCACCTTTATCAGACTCCGTGAAAACATATTTAACACTCATTTCCCTTATTTCACATAAAGTTTGCCATTCTATTTTAGAAAGATTATAACCCCTCTAATGTTTTTTAAATAACCCGAATTCCTTCACTATTTTTTTTGCTCAAAGTTTTTTTCAAAAACATTAATAATGTTATTCAATTTAGGAGGAATAAATTCACTAACATATGGTACCTTAGGAATTTCAAATCTTCCATAACCAGTACAATATTCAAAAGCTAAATCAGAAGATGAACGATATTCCAAATCTGAGAAAATGTCTATCATTTCATTCTCATAAACAGACATGTCCATTAACAAACTTTCAAGAACAGAAACATCACTCATTTCATCCAAATTACTAACCATTCCTCTCTCTTTATCTGCAAAAAAATACTTTCAGATATAACGTCTTACAAAATTCTTTGGCCTCTAACATCAAATCAGCCAGTGAAGGAATGTGAGTTGGAAAAAATTTAGTCCCTTTATACAAAACTTGTTTCATAACATCAGAAATACATAAATCAGAGAGATTAATGATGATTAAATTCTCACCTGCAAAAGAGTTAGAATGGCCATTACATGCAGTTCTTATCCCACCACCAATAGGAAAAATTTGTCCACATTCATCTGTCCCTTGTGTACTAGACACAAAATCAATTATTCTTTCTTTTCGCTTGAAAGCGCCGACTGCGCCCTTTCCTTTGAGTCACATTTTCTTTATCAGATGAAATAGTCTCTTGAGGACCGCTAAATCCCACAGTACCTTCTACATTTGCTTCATCGAAGGAAACGCTGTTCCTTCCCACTGAATCTATGTCAATCGATGAACTGGAAGTGTCTCTAAGGCCGCGGGATCTGCTTCTGCTGTTTTTTGAAGCAGATCTACCACACCCCCTCTTAAAGTTGAACTGCCAAAAAAAAATCTTCCACGTAGCATAGTCATTGGTGTCTCGTACAAACTTCTACTTTTTACGTTGTACTACCTGCATTTCAATTTTAGACTCTCTCAACTTAATGTCATTTAAATTCTGTACAAAGTCTGCTTCCAGGGAATTATTAAGTAAAATCTCTTGGAGTTCAATAATATTAGAATGTATTTTAGTAAGCACTCTTTCGTTGCGCTTAATAAGCACCTTTAACCAGCCCAAAGTGCACTGTAGGGAAAACTCTTTCCATTCTGCAAAAAGGTCAGAATCCTCCTCCGAGAATTCATATGCAGGTAAACGGTCCACTCTAAGCCCCCTTGGAGTGGTATTCGAACTGACATATTTTTCCAATAGCCTTAAATCATAAAAAACAGATGCTTCCTTCAACATTAACTTTTCTAACTCCTCAAACTTTGTAGAACAATCATTGCTGCCACATACCCATGGGTCGTTGGAGGCACACCTTTTTTCTCTATCCTTCCAAATGGAAGTCAAATCCAAAACATTCAAATTACTCCTTGTGGCTACTGGTGATCCCGCTGCTCCGTTGGTGGACATTGTAGTCAACAAAAAAACACACACCAACACTGTTAAAAACAGTAAATGAAGTCCAAATATACCAAATTCCACAGCAACAGAAATAACAGCACAGACTAAAAATAAAATTATTTAATTTCTGATTCTGGTACCTCGGCCTTCGCCTTCAATGGAATAGTTAACATGCTCAGAAGCAAGTCTATAAGAACCACCTTCTAATTACATTAATTGAATGCAGTTAACAATATTTCAAAAATTTAAAGCCAGAAATGCAAAACTTCAAAGCCACCAGTACAAAGCTTTATGCTGCCAATACAAAACTTCTTTTTATAAATCCATTAATTACATATACTTAAACATTTTATTACTATGAATTCAAATGTCATATTAAAAATATCAATCACATTTCCAAATTCATACCATTAGGATAGAGAGTATTAAAGTTAATAATATACCTAGATTCCATATTTAATAACCTCTGTTGAAAACTATGGTTTGTCCCCCCCTTCCCATAAGGTCTGGCAATAACACTAAAAATTAAATCTCTCACCGAACCCCCATGCTCTTTATAAAAGTGACAAGCCACAGGACTATCTAACCTTGAATTTCTAATATCTCCTAGATGTTCTAGTATTCTTAGCTTGACCATACATTTAGTTTGCCCAAAATACAATTTTTTACAGGACAGTTACATCCTATAACATAAATGACCCCAAATGAATTACAATTAAAATGATCAATAGCATTATATAATATACTATTGATCCTAGTGCCATCCAAATACCTAATCTTATCACAAACCTTACATCTACCACATGCATATGCTCCTGCATTGGCCAGTTTTTCCCTTCTGCCTTTGTTTCTTACTAGCTCCTTTAAATTTTGAAATCTACCATAGGAAAAAATCACTTCCTTAGGAATAATATTTTTAAGACTATCATCATTACTAATGACGGGCCATAATTCCATTACCAGTCTACTTAAAATGGGAGAAAAAGCTGAACATTTATTTACAAAGAAAATCCTATTTGTCTCATCACTTTCTTCCTTAATTTTATTTTTATTTTCCCCATTTTTATAATTCCTATCACAATAATGAATTCTTCCACCACCTGCAGACCTCTGAAAATCATGTGCTAACCCTAATTCTTTTTCTACTTTAACTCGGGCTCTACTTATCAAATCATGGGAATATCCTCTAGCTAACAATTTTTCCTGTACTCTATCAAATTCCATTACAAAATTATCCTTCTCTGAAATATTTCCTGCAATACGTTTGAATTCCCCAAAAGACAATGAATTAATAAGATGAAAACTATGCATGCTAGAAGCATGTAAAAAATTATTAACTGCTGTGGTTTTGTGGAATGGTTTATGTTGTATTCTACCACCCAAACCCACATAAAATTCCACATCTAAATATTGTATTTTATCCCCACCTATAGTAAAAGTAAAATCCAACCCACACAGATTTTGTTTTAAGCTAGAGATAAACTCTTCAAATTCTTTGGGGTTCCCCTTGCATAAAAATAAAAGGTCATCAATAAATCTTTTATATTTGATCACCCTATTTTGAAAAAAATTCTTAGAATACAGAAATAGATTTTCAAAATATCCCATGAAAATAACAGCATATGAAGGAGCAAAACAGGCACCCATCGCAGTACCAACTTTCTGCAAATAAAAATGTCTTTTCAAACTCAAAATAATTGTGTGTAAGGCAAAATTCCAACAGACTAATAATATAGGAGGTTCGTGGACCTTCACCCAACAGTTTACCTACTGCTTCAAGTCCCCAAAAAGTATTAATGCAGGTATATATTGACTTTACATCCACACTGACCCAGTAAAAATCTCTTTCCCAAATACCCTTGAAATAATCACAAACTTCCTTAGTATTTTTCACATGTGAGGATATTCTTGGTAAATGTTCTTTTAGAACTGAGTCCAAAAACATACCAACATTTTGTGAAAAAGCACCTCTCCCTGAAACAATTGGATGCCCAGGTGGATTTCTCAAATCCTTATGAATCTTAGGAATAATAAAAAATCTGGCATCCTTTGGGTTCTTTATAAATATTTTTTTAACATCTCCACGAGTGAAGAAACCCAAATGTTCACCCCTATCCAATAAATCCTATAAGGCATTATTGAATTCCACCTTAGGATCTGTTGGTAAACTTTCATAAGTGTCACTATCAGATAACAAATCTAATACTAGAGAGTTGTACCTATCTCTAGACAAGATAACCCATTTTCCAACTTTATCAGACTCCGTGAAAACATATTTAACACTCATTTCCCTTATTTCACATAAAGCTTGCCATTCTATTTTAGAAAGATTATAATCCCTCTAATGTTTTTTAAATAACCCGAATTCCTTCACTATTTGTTTGCTCAAAGTTTTTTCAAAAACATTAATACTGTTATTCAATTTAGGAGGAATAAATTCACTAACATATGGTACCTTAGGAATTTCAAATCTTCCATAACCAGTACAATATTCAAAAGCTAAATCAGAAGATGAACGATATTCCAAATCTGAGAAAACGTCTATCATTTCATTCTCATAAACAGACATGTCCATTAACGAACTTTCAAGAACAGAAACATCACTCATTTCATCCAAATTACTAACCATTCCTCTCTCTTTATCTGCAAAAAAAAACTTTCAGATATAACTTCTTACAAAATGATTTGGCTTCTAACATCAAATCAGCCAGTGAAGGAATGTGAGTTGGAACAAATTTAGTCCCTTTATACAAAACTTGTTTCATAACACCAGAAATACATAAATCAGAGATATTAATGATGTTTAAATTCTCACCTGCAAAAGAGTTAGAATGGTCATTACATGCAGTTCTTATTCCACCACCAATATGAAAAATTTGTCCACATTCATCTGTCCCTTGTGTACTAGACACAAAATCAATTATTCTTTCTTTTCGCCTGAAAGCGCCGACTGTGCCCTTTCCTTTGAGTCACATTTTCTTTATCAGATGAAATAGTCTCTTGAGGACCGCTAAATCCCACAGTACCTTCTGCATTTGCTTCATCGAAGGAAACGCTCTTCCTTCCCACTGAATCTGTGTCAATCGATGAAATGGAAGTGTCTCTAAGGCCGCGGGATCTGCTTCTGCTGTTTTTTGAAGCAGATCTACCACACCCCCTCTTAAAGTTGAACTGCCAAACAAAATCTTCCCCGTAGCATAGTCATTGGTGTCTCGTACAAACTTCTTCTTTTTACGTTGTACTACCTGTGTTTCAATTTTAGACACTCTCAACTTAATGTCATTTAAATTCTGTACAAAGTCTGCTTCCAGGGAATTATTAAGTAAAGTCTCTTGGAGTTCAATAATATTAGAACATATTTTAGTAAGCACTCTTTCATTGCGCTTAATAAGCAACTTTAACCAGCCCAAGGTGCACTGTAGGGAAATCTCTTTCCATTCTGCAAAAAGGTCAGAATCCTCCACCGAGAATTCATATGCAGGTAAACGGTCCACTCTAAGCCCCCTTGGAGTGGTATTAGAACTGACATATTTTTCCAATAGCCTTAAATCATAAAAAACAGTTGCTTCCTTCACCATTAACTTTTCTAACTCCTCAAACTTTGTAGAACAATCATTGCTGCCACATACCCATGGATCGTTGGAGGCAAACCTTTTTTCTCTATCCTTCCAAATGGAAGTCAAATCCAAAACATTCAAATTACTCCTTGTGGCTACTGGTGGTCCCGCTGCTCCATTGGTGGACATTGTAGTCAACAAAAAAACACATACCAACACTGTTAAAAACAGTAAATGAAGTCCAAATATATCAAATTCCACAGCAATGGAAAGAACAGCACAGACTAAAAACAAAATAATTTAATTTCTGATTCTGGTACCTCGGCCTTCGCCTTCAATGGAATAGTTAACGTGCTCAGAAGCGAGTCTATAAGAACCACCTTCTAATTACATTAACTGAATGCAATTAACAATATTTCAAAAATTTAAAGCCACAAATGCAAAACTTCAAAGCCACCAAAACAAAGCTTTAAGCTGCCAATACAAAACTTCTTTACAAATCCATTAATTACATATACTTAAACATTTTATTACTATGAATTCAAATGTCATATTAAAAATATCAATCACATTTCCAAATTCATACCATTAGGATAGAGAGTACTAAAGTTAATAATATACCTAGTTTCCATATTTAATAACCTCTACTATCTCCTAGATGTTCTAGTATGGTATTTTGGGCAAACTAAAGTCAAACTAAGAATACTGGAACATCTAGGAGATATTAGAAATTCAAGGCTAGATAGTCCTGTGGCTTGTCACTTTTATAAAGAGCATGGGGGTTCGGTGAGAGATTTAATTTTTAGTGTTATTGCCAGACCTTATGGGATGGGGGGGGCAAACCATAGTTTTCAACAGAGCTTATTAAATATGGAATCTAGGTATATTATTAACTTTAATACTCTCTATCCTAATGGTATAAATTTGGAAATGTGATTGATATTTTTAATATGACATTTGAATTCATAGTAATAAAATGTTTAAGTATATGTAATTAATGGATTTATAAAAATAAGTTTTGTATTGGCAGCTTAAAGCTTTGT
>NC_056743.1:538792621-538940121 GCF_019279795.1 Protopterus annectens
GAAGATAAATATGAATGCATAACATCCACATCACGCACCTATAACTTACTTTACACTCCAAAACCTAAATGATGCAGGTTGCTAAAATTTCAGCAGCTGAAAAAATTCTTTTTAAAACTATTTTTCTGTTTTTACAACATGACTAGGCTTTGTTATAGTTTTGTACTAAATTCTGTCCAAATAAAGTTAAAATGCATCAATTACCTATGTTGCGTGCTGAGTCAAGTTGTCGTACCACTCCTGGCTGCCACTGGGTTGGTGAACAGTGCACTCCTACTTATACTTAACTATTAACTTAAACAGTTAAACTTAGTCTGAGCCATGGACTGAGGAAGAAATACAAGATAATATGACAACCAACTCTTTTAGGAATCAGAAATAAATAAAAAAAAATTACATGACAATAAAAAAAAGACACGTACTGTTTCAATTTGAGTCACTTTGCTCACACCGGAGTTGCAGCCAAGCCAACATGAAAGCAAGGCAAGATGCTGATATCATCACACACGCCCACCACACACTGGCATCATCATTACAAAAAAAACAAACAAACAAAAAACACAAACAAACCGGGAATTAAGGGGGCAACTCAAGAATTTGTGACACCTCATTATTTTGGCCCCTAAATCAGTAAATATCGAGCAATTTGGCCACGGTGGTGCAGCGGTGGCATTGTTGCCTCACAGCAAGAGGTTCTCCCGTTTGATTCTCGGCTTGGGTTGGGAGTGTCTTCTGTGTGGAGACTGCATGTCCTCCCCGCAGTCGAGTAGGCATTCGAAAGACATGCGTTGAATGGACGTGCCTTCGTTGAAGGTTGGGCATCAGGCTGGCAACTCGACACCATAAAAACCAACTGCCAATCATTAGCAGACCGGAGTTCCGCTGTGGCGACCCCTAACCGGGAAAAGCCGAAAGACAAACAACAACAACAGAGGTATGCTTAACACACAGAAACAAAATGATACAATAGCCAACCAAGTCAATACTAAATTCATACAGGCAGTATAGCCCTTAACCCAACAGGTGACTAATCAAGTTCTTGATGTCATTACTTGATTGGATAACCTCCTTGAACCATTCTCATTCCAGCCAGTTCCTAGAGATGCTATTAAAAATTACCTCAAAAAATTAAAGCCTACTAAAACTGTCCCTGAGATTCTAACTGATGAATATTTTAATATAAAATAAGGAATTACCAACATTTCAGAAATGCAAATGGTAACATGGAATAGACACCCCCTGCACCTGCCATGTGGTGGGCTGCACCCCCAACACCCTCTGCATATTATATATTTCAACTCTACAGTGAGAAAAGAGTAAATTTCCCGATCCCCACTGTAGTGAAATCTGTTATCAGAACGTTGATTCTACATTAGCGAATGTATGCTACCATTGGCTAATGTGGAGTCAAACATTTTCCAGATCGGCATTACGAGAACTTGAAGACAGTCTTTCAGCCTTCCAGGCATCGTGTAAATCCCGATATAAATGTTGGTAGTAAACCTATATATATATATATATATATATATATATATATATATATATATATATTATATTTTCTATTCTGATAAATCAATCCGTATCTCCTCACTATGAAAAATTCATTCTTCGATTGCACAGAGTGACATCAATACAGATCTTTCAAACTATAAGCCAACTACAATTTTATCGCCCCTGTGAAAAATATTAGAAAAATGTATTCATATACAACTTTTCATCTAAATGATAGATTACCAGCTTCTATATTCAACCCAGCATGTCTTCTTTCTTCATCACAGCACAGCAATAGCATTGCTGAATTTTGTCAACAACCATAGAAATGCTGCAAGCCTAGTCTCTGCCATCTTCACAGACTAATCAAAAGCTTTTTATACTGTCTCACACCTGAAACTCTTACATAAACTCTGATTCTTAGGGCTCACCAACTCTTCGCTGCAGTTGATCCATAGTTACTTTTCAAGCAGATCATAGGTTTATAGGTGCGTACTAGGCTAACAGCCCTGGAGTCTATGTAAGCCTTGCCCAAGAAGTTTCCCTGGCATCATGCCGCCCAATCACACCTAGTGAAATAGAAAAAAGATTGTTCCACCTTCTTGCCAGCAACTACTAGTATCCCACAAGGATCTATATTATTTTTCAACATTTAGATCAATGACCTCTACACACCACAACATTGCTACCCAGCTTCAATACACTGATGACGTGCCCCAATCTGCTTTGATAAATATCTCTTTTATCTCTAACTATTACTAAACTTTATTGTTTTTAGCCCAAAACATATCACTACCAAAAAACACTATTCACTATCATCTCTGCTAACAACTCCATGATGGAACAAATAAACCACTCAAAATTGTTAGGTGCCATCATAGATGACTAGTTGAAACTCATACACTAGGTATCACATGTGAGCAAATAAATCATCAAAACCTAGGTACATTATGCAAAGTAAAAAGCTACTTCTTTGACATAGTCAGACTACATATAGCCTCTTCTTTCTTACTGCCATCTTTTCCCAGTCTTCACTAACCTTCAAGTTTCACAACTGTCCAAACTTGAGCCATGTTATAAAAAAAACATCCAATTTTGTGGTAAACTATAACAGCTGAATATACCACAGCAAAGCCTTACGGAATTATACTGGTTAGACCTACCACATCTCCAAGCTGTTTCTCATCTAACTACAATACACAGAATTTTATACTAGCCAGAAAACTGTCAAGGTATCTCTTAACAACTTAATACATTACTCTCAACAGAATGTTACAGTCTAGGAAAAAATCACTAATCACTATAACCAAATCATGTAATTACTATGAGCCTGCTTAATACCCATCCTCTTCACTACAGTATTAAAATTTTCTGCTCTGCCTAGTTCCTCTTCTATTCTCCATTTATTTGAATATCTAAGCACTAATCACATCTTCTATTATCTATCTGACAAACTCACATCTACTCCTCTTCAAATCTACCAATGCACAAGTATCTTTTATAGTATAAAAGCTGCCTTTGTTTCATATGAATGCAATCAGACTAGCAAATCTATATGTAATTCTTAATGTATATTACTTAGTGTCTGTACATGTAAATTACTGAATGTATGTTTAAAAATGTTTGTAATATGTTGGTGTTTTTCACCCTGGGCCTCTACTAAAAGATTTTTTTTTTTTTTACTAAACCCATTTGAACAAATTGGGTAAACAAAAGCAAAATTAATAAAAATGGTAGTATGCACTCCAGGGGCATGAAGTGATCTTTTTCCATATAATATTTATGAGGGAATTAGTGGATTATGACAGTATCCTGGGGATAAAATATCTTGCCACACTTGATATACTTTTCCTCATAAAATGTTACAGAAACAAGTACTGTAAAAAGTGATTAGTCTAATAGATACTAATCTGTTTTTAGAGGTTTAAAAGGAATAAAATCCTGAAACCATGTCACAGATAGCCAAGTGTAGCTCTGATATTAGTGTTCTACTCAACAGCTACATTTCCAGGAATAATTCAAAGTGATTTAAATCAACTATCAGTATAAGAAACCCTAGCCTTGCAGAGTTTTGCACATTACTTTAAAAAGAAAAAAATAACTGACTACTTGTCTGTCTTGGCATTACTTTACTGAAAAAGACTCAGAATGAGATAGCATGAGGTTTGATAAGCAAGTTGATTTCCTAGAAAAACAGGTATGAAGTTGGTTGTGTAAAACTGCTTCTAAATCCTTTATTTATAATGAAGATATATGAAAAACACAAGTCACCATCTTGGGGCAGAACAGTTAATCCTTTTCAAAAGCAGATACTACTGCCACCTTTCATGAGGATTTGTATATGAGTTAGTTGGAAAGATCATTTAGGAGGTGGCTGAAAAACCTTGAAATATTAATTCAGTGCCTTCTCTCTACAAAGTAGAAATGTGATACATCACATTTCAAGAGACAAAGTCCAGTGTGAGTGCATTCTTACCACTCTTTAACAAATAAAGTTAAGCTTATAAGGAGTAAGTTATGAAAATACAAATATCTATACTAAGGAGTAAAATGTGATCTATTGGATGTGTGCATGGGTAGTGTATTCTCTGTATACATAATTAAAACAAATTGACCTGAAGTTTCATAATTTCCCTAGGCCATGAATGCATTTAAATAACATAATGCTTTCCTTTATGAATAAGTCTGGGAAGATTATGTATTTATTTATTTACTATTTGTTCACTGGTATGTGGACTGGTCTATAGTCCCTTTTCAGCCATGACCCAAGCTCAAAGAGCTGAAAATACATCATGGTCTTTCTATCAACAATACTATATCCAAAAGGATTCCATAGCACAATTCAGAACATGTTAAGATTGAATGCATATAAAGTAACATTAAAAGATCCGGTAAGAATTCACTGAAATAGATATATATATACAGAATGTGAGGTAAGATGTGCATAAAATCCAGTAAATTCATACATATAATAATATATAAACTTCTATATACATATAAATATTTGTAGAAAGATGTAAATTAAGAGGCTGGGAAAAGTTAATTAAGTTATTTTAGTATTCATGATATGGGGTGGTAATTTATCTAACCATTTTCATAGTAAAAGATGCAGGTAGATTCTTTAAAAAGGTAAAAGCATCTTTAAAACTTTAATGGTGTCTAGATTTTTGATGCCTGTAGGCAGGTGGTTTCATGTAGCAGGCCCCAGTCTTCAGAAATGTGTGTCAACGTCAGCAGTTTTAAATCGAGGGCATACTAGAGTGAAACCGTTAAACTGTGTACATCTGATACATAAGGGTGTCTTGTAAAGGTAGTTTTACTTTTAAAGGGGGCAGTCATCACATTTTAGCATTTTGTAAATTAGACTGTTTCAAAGAAAAGAGGACCTATGATGCACCAAAAGCTTTTTGGAATTTTTTAGTAAGTTGCAACGGTGTGTCTGGGGGTCTGCTAATAGAATGAAGTTGTAAATTTTATTTTCAGTGGTCTGCATTTTGGGAATTTTGTGGGTTGAATGCATGAGAAAAGTAAAGCTGTATTCACATTTCTGTAATAAAATACATTTAGCAGGAGCTGTGCAAGCAGCAGATGAAAGGAGGTGACTGATCTTGCAGCATAGTTTTAATTGAGCAAAAATTTTATTAGCTAAAAAATGTGTGCGAGGTAAAGGAAAGGGTAAGGTGGAGTATTAGTTTCCTCTGTTCGGTGACGTTAGGTATGCAGTTCGCATTAGGAATGATTAAGATAAGAGGAACAATAGTAGGTAGATTAAGATCATGGCATGTTTTTTCTTGGAGTTAATAAGTACTTGTTTGTTAATGTTCCTCTAATTTGTTTTGCAGGTCAGAGTGGCTATTACTGGAGCAGCATATCATCTGCATACATTGTTAATTCAAGATTTGATAATTCTGGGGGAGATCATTATCAGAGAGAAGAGGACCTAGCACAGATCCTTGCAGCAAACCTGTATTAAGTTTACTGGCGGTGCAGGATGAGACATTGCTATGGACTTGGAAAGTTCTGTCTTGCAGGTGGATACAAAACCAACAGATAGTGTTATGTCCAAAGCTGAGTCTTTTGAATTTGTTGACAAAGGGGATATGGCTGACTGTTTCAAAAACCCTTGGTATGGCAACATTGAGGCCTGCCATAATAAGCCCTTTATTCACATTACTATAAATGGTATCAATGGTCATTAATTACCATGAGAGTAAAGGTACTGAGGCAATGCAAAAGCCCTGTCATGTATCACATAAAAGGCCATTGCTGCTAATGTGCTTAAGTAGCTGCTTGTATAGAAGTTTTTCAAATATTTTTCTAATTGGGCAGAGGGTAGCAATCCCATTAGGACAAGTGACTTTAGGGAAAGGAATTATAATTATTAGCCTGACTAGCTGGTGAAATAGTGTCTGAGGTGAGAGAGAGAGCTGGAGAGATACGCTAAATATATGAATAAGGGGTTTAGAGACTTTTTTCAGCTTTAAGAAGCTGAGATGAAGTTTACTGGATTTAGATCCTGCATTGTTGTGTTTAAAAACAGGGACTTGGTCTGTTTTACTGAAATTTCAGAGAAGTGAAAGGTTGCTGCACAAAATGCTAGGGAGTACAGATCAGGGGAAGAAGGTTCTTGTTCTTCACTTTTGGAGGACTAAAAGGTTTTAGTTATCGTGGTTTAGGTGAATGGCAAACTGTGAGCATAATCATTATCAGTGGTGGTTAAGGGTTCATTCTTGTTAGCTGAAGAGTAATTAATGTCCCTGTTATGTGTTTTATTTTTTTATAAAATTGATTGGTCCAATCTGTTTCCTATTTCTGTCTAAGGTACAGAGCTTTTGCTGTATCTGTTGCAATTATTGTTTCTTTTCTTAAACTCAGGAAAGTGTGATATACCTCTGTATTGTGGCTGTTATTTTCCAGTTCTTCCAGGCTGAATCTCTAGCTTTAATTTTGTTTTTAATATTAAATGAAAGCCATGGACTATGTGTAATCTAAACTAATTATATCAAATAAAGAGTGGAAAGATCATAAATGTCTCAGTATTAATTCAAGAAAAGAAAGAAAGGATCTTTGCAGAGGCTTGCCAGAATAAACAAGGAACTGATGGCAGAAGACCAAAACAAGCAAATCTAACTCTGAACTGTATATTGTTACTACCTACAATGATAATCACAAAACCTTTTTTCAATTATATCAGAACCTCAGGAACAACACCTATTATTTCAATGATTTGATATCTGAAAGCACCACCAACCCAAATACATGAAATATCTTTTTGGACAACTTTAATTCAACCTTCTTCCCCACGTCCCTTCATTCTTTTCTTCTCAAGCCGTGAACTCAATACCTCCCAATTATCATAACAGAATAAGAATTATGTCCCCTTCTAAAATGATGAACCATAGCCCTGAAACAATGCCCTGTTAACTTCCTTGTAGACCTCAGCTTGTTCAGCAGCTATGCTTCTGAAGCCAGCAGTCATGCCACACCACAAATGATGCCCAGCCGCTGACCAGTTAGCCTCACTAGCCCCATGCATAAGGAACTTACCATCATGGGATTTATAAACACGTATATTGCTGATACAAAACAATATGGTGCATGAAGGTCACATCTTACTTCTTTGAAAAAGCCATCAATGCACTCAATGAAAGAAAGTCAGCACATCAACATATACTACCTATCTGGATTTGGATAAGGCTATGACAGTATCCCACTCTCTGATACCATTAATAAACTAACACAAAGAAAAGTTACTCTCGTGTAACTGGTTTGATAGTGAACTAGTTTACAGACAGAATCAATACTGTTTGTAAACTTGTTCACAGAGGGAATCCATGCTGTTATGTTATCTGTAAGCTTTCCTCAAGAAAGACCTCATCACCAGTAGAAAACTTCAGGAGTCCATTTTGGGACAGATACTCCTCAGACTGCATTTCACTCATATTGAAGGTCTCTGGCTGACAATATATGCTGATAATGCAAACTCTAAGCTGTCTTTAACATCTTGTGTCACCCATATTCTGCAAAAGGCCCTAACCTCTATACACTCATGGTACCAGGAGCATGGACTTTAGTTCATTACTAAAAATATAGCACTGTACTCTTTAGCAAAGAAGACCACCCTTGTAACAATGGTATGTATGACACCCTCCTCAAGTTATCGGTGCTGTTGGCACATTTTTGGTCAATGAACTCTTGCTTAATTAACATTTATCAACTGTAGTCAGAAAATAATCACTAAAGGAATATCCTTCAAGTCAAAAGGAATTTATAACCCCTCTTGCCTCTTCCATTATTGCACCAATAGATAAATATACTGCCCCAACTGTCAAATATGTATCAAAAAACACTGCTCAACATGAAATGTGTGCTACATATCTAAAAAAAATAAATAATTCACAGGAATGACTGTTTTAAGCTACACTAAACATCTAAAAGGCTTGTCACCCTCTTCTGTCTCCATCTACTCTGTGGTGACCACCGCCTTGTGTACAAGGCAGAAAATATTGAAAAGCTGTTTTCTCTGTACAGTATATTACTAATGTCTATTCTATGACAATATATGGTTTATTAGTAACATTCTATTAACACATCCATTTGCGGGAATGCATGGATGATATATACCTAGCTGTCCTATCAAGATACACATTTATACAGTTTCTTGCTAGCTAACAAGTTGGTAGAGAGTACCAAGTTTAGAAGCAGCTAATGCATATCATCCTTTTCATCTGCATTTGATTTCTTCAGTCTAATTTTGCCTACTTTGTAACTTGTTTATAAACAGCTAATGTAGTCCATCCTTTTCATCTGGGTTTGATTCATTCAGTCTACATTTGCCTACTTTGTGACTTTAAGCAAGCACAGATATAATACACCTGGTTTGCAGAACAAATAAACAAAGTGAATACATTAAGTACTTAAAACATAAGTAATATGCAATGTATATGATATTGTTGCAAAATTTCTTTTGCTCTTGCAATTTAAACAAATAACTAATGTTTATTTAAATTGCAATGGAGAACTGAATCATTTTCAACAGAAGGTAGAAGAAGTGGAAATTTATTTTGCCTTTCTGACAGAAAGGTTGAATTATTGCCCTCAGCAAGAACTTAGGTTCTTCCATAAAAATACTTTTTTTTCTAGTAAAGAACTAAGGCAAACCTACATGGATGTCCACTGATAAGGGAAAGAAATGATGGTTGTTAGAGGGTAAATGTACTGCAAGAATAAGTTGCCTAAAGGCAGCAATGGTAAGCATTTGATCTTAATGAGAAGGAGCTGGGATTCTACTGAGACATGAACTGTCCCAATCATATGCTAAAGGGAAATCTATAGAACTGATTGCGGAAAGGAAAAAAATCAAACTGGGTTAAAGAAGTGAATGGAATTACTAAAAAGTTATCAAAATTGAAAAGCAGTAGTCAGATGTTCTTCTAACAGTCATAAAAGTTTCTGGTAGCAGATATTTGAATAAAGTGCACAGAAATATTTAAAACGGCTGTGAGTATATAATACTATACGACTATAAAAACTAATTTACGATAACTTACTACTTCAAACAAACATTCTGTTTGCAAGGTTATATTGTGAATTGTCTGTCACATGAGTGTACAAATTATCCTAAATGTTTTTCTTTATGTTTTAATGACACATCAGGTCTGTTTACATGCAGATATTTCCTTTTAAATCATCTAACTAAAGCTTACAGTTCAAGGTACTTTTGGCACTTTTATATAAGCAGTATGCATACAATGAAAAAAGGTATAAATGTAGCAGTGATACCCGGATGTTAGTGCAGTAGAGCAAAATGTGTGCTAATAGTGTATGGATGATTTCACACAATGAAAGATTATTCCTGGATGAGTCAATTAAAATATAATACGCACTGCCCAATATTTTTAAATGTGATGAATATGTCATACATTATTGTATTTTAAAGTAATTCTGAGTGATTTCTCTGCATTTCTTTTACATACACATGGTTTTATTAGATGCAAGGCTATACCCATTGAATCTTTGAAAAGATCAATGAAACAATGGTAGTTTCTTGACTCTTATGGGAAAAAAGCAAATAATAAATGTGGAAGCACTGCCATTTTTTGCTTTGTTTTACTATAATTTAAAGTACATTAAGCCCACAACTTGCTATTACTTTCTCTCTTCTCTGAAGATGATGATGATTGGCACTACAGTTCTGTAACCCTCGTAGAATGGGCTGTAATAGTGTGTAGTACTGTAGAACGGGATGTGAGCATGTGTAAAACTCATAATGTGAATATCCCCACTCTCAGTCCGGAATATGGGTTTGCCATTTAAACATCAGAAAACCATTTGAGTACATTATGTTATTACATGTACTCAGTGTCACTGATGACAGATCCAGTTTCACAGAACTTTTCCAGAAAACAGGGGTAAAAATCAGAAAATAAAAGGCCACAATATTCTTTCCATTACAGCACTGAGTAATAATAAAGAATGATACCAAGTGTATATTCTACATCATTTTGGTGCTTTAAAAGCAAACTGTTCTAACCTTGCACTGACAAAGAGCGGAATGAAAAGCCTTTGGTAAAAAAAGATAATAAAATATTCAGAGATGCAATGAAACTGTAAAGGCCTTTACTTATCAAGTTATGCTATGCTTGTTTTTTACATCATGTGAAAACTGAAATCATGTTAACAAGGATAAATACACTATGGTACTGCATAAATAATGTACTGCATACTCCTGTCAAAGCACCTGCAGCATGCTACTCATCCTGTAAAGCAGACAAGGCATTGACACCAATAAGTGTTCTATACGTGTATCTTCATCTAATGGACCCCAGTGATCATCACTGGATCACAGGAGGTTACTAGGCTACAAGCCTAGCCATGATATACCCTTGTTCCCTTATAGATCAAGATATATATAGTCTGCATTTGCAGCGTGAATCTAAGATCAGCAACGATTGCTCCTGTCCTGTCAAAAAGGGACATAGGAGAAAGCCCCAGTGTAAATTTATGGTTTCCAATCCCAAATGTCCAAGTTACTCTTAAGTAGGGTCATTGAGGAGCTCTGTTGCTCTGTTTAACGTGAATTTGGAGTTTGTTCCAGAGCAGTGGAAATCTCTGGGAGATGTATCTCTCTCTCTCCAGCATGTCCTGTTAATGTCACGGGCTAGGTTAAGGTCCCCAGAGTGAGAGAATCTTGTCTCATTTGATTTTCAGATGTTCAGCATATATATTAAGGCAAGGTCCGAGACTGCTCTGTAGGCCAGGCACAAGTCACCTCTAAACAGTCTATATGAAACAAAGTACAGTGACAGGCCCCTCAGTCTATCCATGTAGGTCATGTGTTGAAAGCCCTGAATTTTCTTGGTGAGAAATCTCTGAGATCTCTCCAGCTGCTACAGGTGAATGATGAGGTACATACAGAAGGGAGTATTGTACTATATTAATGGTCTGATGAGGGACAAGTACAGGGGAGTTATTACCTCCTTAGCTTTGGATGTTATGCCCTTACTTTTGAGGTGTGCAATATGGAAGGCCTTCTTTTTCACTATGGACACATGGTGATCAAAGTTAAAATTGCTGTCGACCTGTGTTCCCAAATCTCTCACCTCTGGGTTTGAACTTAGGGGGGTATTATCAATACTGTAATTTGCAGGGACTTCTACTTTTCTGAAGAAGGTGATAATGCATTTTTTATGTTAAGTTTAAGTCTGTGGCTTTTGCACCAGTCATTTATCAGTGTAAGCCCATTTTGTAGTAGGTTGACATCACTGGGGGATTCAATGACTGCACTCAGTCTGCAGTCATTCACGAGTCTGGTAAGCCACAGGCCATCTATTTTTACCTAAACTTCTGAGAAATAGATTCCAAACAGTAGAGGGCCTGCACAGATCCTTGGGGAACAAAACTGGTAACAGGTCTGCTGGTAGAGGTGGAATCCCCAACTTTGACTGTATGCATTGTGTTGGTGAGGCAGTTGGTTATCCATCTAATAACAAGTGGGTTAACCCCCAGCTGGGTGAGTTTCTCAATGATACCTGAGTGGGTGATTGTGTCAAAGGCCTTAGCTAAGTCAAGATAGGCAGTATGTGCTATTTTGTCTTCATCCAAGTCTTTGGTGACTTTCTCAGAGAAGTCCACCAGGTTTAACTAGCATGATCTGCCCTTAACGAAGCCAAACTGGGTTGGGTCAAGACTTTGAAGGTCACATTATCCTTGTTGATAAGGTCCATGATTATTTTCTCTGTGGTCTTACAGATGAGGCTGGTTAGGGTTATGAGTCTATAGTTCCCAGGGTTGGTTCAAGGACCCACTTTGTACATGGCGATTATGGTTGATGTTTTCCACTCTGCTGGAACAAAGCCAGTACTTAGACTGCAGCTGATGATAGTGCCCAGTGGTTCCTCTAACTCCTGTTTTAGACTGTTTAGTAAGCAGCCTGGGCTGTTCTCTAGTCCCATATAGTTTGTGTTTTTAGCCTTGTACTGTGCGATTTTAACCTGCTCTTTGGAGTTACTAGGTAGAGGACTGGTGGCAGGTATGCTTTGGAGTGTGACGGTAAGGGGGGGGGGGTGAAGTTTTTGCCAAACCTGTCTGCTAGCAGGTTTGCAGTGTCCTCAGGTTCAGTAAGTGTAGTACCGTCCAGTACTAATTCGGCACAAAGCTGGACCTTCCCTTTCAGATTTTGGGCATAGCTAAAGAACGCCTTGTGATTATCCCTAGCTAGAGAAGCTAATTTGCTTTCATAATTAGCTTTAGAGGACTTTACAAGATGTCTACTTTGCTTATTCAAGCTGTGGAGGGCGATCCACCTCTGCCGAGACCATTCCCTCTTGCTCATTGACAGCAGTATCTTTCTCTTGTTGTATAACCTATTTATGCTAGATGTCCACCAGGGTAGCTTATTTTTTTGAGAGGACTATGTTTTGATCCGTTATGGTATACCTAAGTCTATACATTTGTATCGGTGTTTATACAGGGCATTTGCATACACCTCTATATAGCAGTCATTGCTGTCAGTGGTGGCAGGGTGTTTGAAACTATTTATGCCTTCACTTTGGAGGCTATAGTATACTTTGGAGAATTTTTTAAATCTTTTTTGCTTCTAAAGGGGCATAATCATTACTTCGAAAAAAGGCTGATTTATTATCTGAGTTTACCAGGGAGGGTCCTACACAAGGGGTGGTGCAGCGATCCCCCATGTCAATGAGTACTAGATCAAGGACATTTGAGTCCCTTGTGGGGGTGCAGACTATCTGTTCTAGAGCATTTGTGTTAACAAAGTCCAGGAATCTTAGGGCGAGAGTGTTTGTGCTCATATAAATGTCCTAACTGATGGAAGGATAATTAAAGTGATCCATGACCAGGGTGTTTGGCTGTATTGTGAGTGACTCAAGGAGGTCTAGATAAGCAGTGTAGTCTTCATGGTTCATGGTGGGGGACCTACAGCTAACAATAATGTGGAGGGTGGTCTATCCTACAGATAGCTGGACTTGGAGTAACTCTAGGGAGTCGTACTGTTTAACCTGTCTTGAGGTGTATTTGTCTTTAATGAAGTTGGATACACCTCCTCCTTTGGTTCTTTCATGTTCATTCATTTTGTGGTCTGATCGTGTGGAGGCCACTGTAGTCTTGCATGGCTAGAGTACTCTCTGCGGCCTTGGACCATGTCTCTGTGACTCCACAGACATTGGCAAATTCTAAAGTAAGGAGTGCTTCCAGTGAGTGCAGTTTCTGATTTAGACTCCTGGCATTAAGCAGCATAACCTTAAGTTTATCTCTAGAGGATATTTTTTTCATCAGGAATTTTCTTCTTATGACATTGCCTAAAAAAGGCACTATGGAGGAGGCAAGTACTTTTGCCAGTACCCAAAAACCAGGATGTGACAGTTGAGGACTATCTCTGGCAAAGGAGCATGGTCTGTCGACCATATCATCCCAGGCTGACAGATACTGGAGCCCCCTGGATTGACATCTGAACCTACGCCAATTGTTGAAGTCAATCAGTTTTTCTTTGTATTAAGGCATCATCCTGGGTGAAGGTAGAATGCTGCTTAGGGCTAGGAACATACCTGCCTGGGACATAGTTTCAAAGCTCAGTCATGTCTCTCTTCATATAGTCCAGTAAGGTATGTCTCAAGTCATTCACTCCAACATGGGCTATGATAGAGTCATAACAGTGTTTGTTGTTGAGAGATTTGAGTGCATGGGTGAAATGGTGGAACCTGACAGGCAGCTCATTATGACCTTCTCCTTGTCCAGCCTGCTGAGGGGGATATCTGGGTGCCTCACTATGGAGTCACCTATGACAAGACATTTGGTTTTGAGATGTTTTGCCTTAGGGGCTTATTGAGTGAGACACTGATACATGTGTTTTTATGTGCAGTGGATACTATAGGGACTGTATTGTGTGCATAATGTTTGCACTTGCAAGGTCTGTAGTGAGCACTTCCAGGTATGTGGGTTTATGTGGTGTGTCTGTGCTGGCACCTTGTTTGATATCTGGTTTGTTGTTACATGATAGAGACAACATTGGTTCCAGATTCATAGCACAGATACTTCTCTCACATATTGTTTTTGTATGTTTTATGAGTAATAGCTTATCAGTATACATGAAACAATTTCTACATTACTTCAGGATGCTCATGTCAATCAGGCTGGCTGGAGAAATGGTGGGAAACTAACTGTACATTATAACAGGTGTATTTTGTTTTAAGTAGTGGGGAGTGGGCTAGATGGACCAGATTCTGCTGTAGTACTAATACAATCAGGTAATCAGTGTGGAGGTTTATGAGTAGAAACCTGTGTCTGTCAACACCTCAGAATGTGCAGCTGAGTCACTCTCCAGGCAAAAGTGCACAACTGTGTTACATGATGAAAAGCAGGAGGGTTCCCTAGCAGTTATATAGGGACAATTTTTCTTTCTAAGCATTTGCGTCTATATACAGCAGTGCTAAATCTCATTGCACACTGCCCAGCTATGCACAAATATGGAGCTTAAATACAAGCAAATTTAAACAGCTGCTCACCGAGTCTTTATTCCAGCAATCTCCAACTCAGATGGGTCCTGAGCTATACACTTTTGCAGAAGCATGGAGGGGGCCTTCTTAATGTAAGTTAGCTGGTTTTAGTGCTCCAGTGATATGAAACAGTCTAGAGTCAGCAAGGATGAATCTAGCCTATGCTATTAAAGGCAGATAAATAAATAAAAAAACAAAACAAAACAAAGTGCAGACTAAAACAATCACAACAGAAAAGTGAAAAACAGTACACAAGTGTAACAAAAATGATTAAGTTATACTTATGATATGAAGATTTCAGTGAATCCCTTGGATTCTCCTGGATACACTCCAGCTTTCTGACTTAGAACATCAAAATCTGAGTAGCCCTGCAAAACTGAGCACAAACTCACTCAAACACGGTGCTTAAATACAACAAATTTAAACAGCTCTAACAGTCTAAAAATAGAAAAGTCCCTCAATGAGCCTTTATTCCAGCAATCTTCAACCCAGTTGGGTCCTGAATTACACAATTCTTCCTCATTTATGGGTGAGCCAAAAGTGAAGCTTTTTAATCTATTTTCAAACAAATACAAGGTTTGTATTTGACAGAAATTGAGGCCACTGAAAGATATAACTTATTGGATTTATTGGTTCAACATTATCGTCAACATAAAACTAGCTTATTCATACACACACACACACACACACACACACACACACACACACACACACACACACACATTCTAGCATATTATCATGTGACTTTTTTAACCTTTAGATTTGTGGATCTGGGGTAGGTGTCATGATTGCTTGAGAGACTGCTGTCAACTGTGTTTTTTTTTTTTTTTTTTTTTTTTTTATACAAGTCTGAGTATGTAATTTTGCTTTACAGATCAACTGATTACATGAGTTTTACTAAATAAACAAACTGTTTTCTGGAAAGGGGCAAATCCTCCTATGCCCCCAACACAACAATAACTCCAGGTATAACAACTAAGAATCTGAGCAGCCTTCAGGGTATGCAGAGCATTCTTACCACAACTCTATCTTGTCTCAAAGATCACTGTCTGTTCTTCTGACAGAGTGAGGTTTCACATAAACCTGACTGAAAACTTTACTCTTATCAAACTCATGTTGCCAAAACACATGCACTTCCTAGAATGTTAGTTCAGTTACTGATTGAGTTGATTTCGGATACAGCTGAACAGTTTAATAATAGTAACAGCTTCACCCTGCATTCTCCTTCAGCTAGTTAATTTACCTACAATGACTATTTTGACCCAGTGTGAAATTATGATACTTTAAGTAACGTATCACTTTCTCTGTGTATTGGGCAATAAACAAGAGTTGACTAGAGAAAATGTGAATGAAATAAAAAATGTCTGTAAACAGATATGTATTCAGACTAACATTTTATGATTTGACCAAATTATAATAGCTTCTGTCTCTAACATTTACATTAAATGCAGATAAGGGAAATATATTTCCTCCCTCCCTAAACTTTACTACACCATGTATTTCATGTCTGTCAGATATACATTCATGCTTAAAGTTAGCAAGTCCTTTTCCATCCTTTTGATTTTTCTTTTAGATGGTTGCAGTACCCTGCGTTATCTGCTTAATATATACCTAAATTATTTGGTTTATTAACTTGTGCCAGGTATTAACTAAAGCCATTAAGAATGATAGTTAGCCATCTGGATATGTAGATTCCGTTATGGATGTCTGTATTAACATGTAAAAAAAGTTATAATATGAGCAGTTTATGCTGATTTTTTTTAATACTTGTTTGGCCCTCTTAAAATAAAAAAAAAGTAAGTCTCTACAAAATATTTCCTACCTGCTATTCTTGTAGTAATGACAATCCTGATATTCCACAAATTTTCTTTTTTGCCCTTTTATGCAACTGTTACAGGAATTCATTAGCTGAAAAGTTATGAATTAGGAGCTAATTAATAAAAACTGAATTAGAAATAAGCTATTTTAAGCTTTAGGGTCCTGACATTTATAAAGAAAATCATATCCTTCTAGCCACTGCTGCTGTTCTGGCAAAGTTTTATATTACTACGGAATTAATAATAAGTAATGAAGACTGCAACAAATTATAGTTCAAAGTTTTCAGTAATTATGTTAAAATACCTGTACACCTACATGCTGTTGAGTCATTTAAAAATAGTTTTGTGACTGAGAACAGTCATGGCTTTTACTTTTCATTTAATTGTGATTTGATTTTTAAATTATATATATATATATATATATATATATATATATATATATATATATATACACAGAGAGAGAGAGAGATAGATAGATATGGAAATAAATATATATACACACTCACATATGTGCTAATATCTATGCTTTGTGTCTCATAACGTAGATGCATAATCCAAACACTATTCATAGTGTGGAGGCTTTAATTCCATGGCATAGTAGCTAAACATTTAGTTTCCAATTATAATCTTTTGAACTCAAAATGTCTGTTAATTCTATATATCACTGCTATGTTACAAATTATGAACAGCTACTTGCTGATTTTTATCATGTCAAAATACATGTTTTTTTTTAAAACATACTAAAAACACATCTGACAAAACGATAATTAACACTATACTTAAACATTTAACTAAAGTCTTGCATTTATTGTTATAGCCACTTCACCCCCAAGATCTACAGTTCTCTTATTGCAGATCTTTCTGGGGTGCACACCAAATAGTAAGCATTTCACATTCTCACAAAAACTAATTAAAGTGGCAACATGATGTGAGAAAAGTAGAGAAAGAAAAATATAAAAGTCCATTTAATGCATTTAAAGATTTAGAATAAAATGATGGAAGGCGGATTTGGCAAAGAAAAAAATATATAAAAGAAATCAAGAACAATGCAAAACTTGTTATATAAGCAAAAAATTTTTACAAAGAAAAAAGTAGAAGTATCAATTACTTTAAGCATATTAGTAAAGAAAGATGGTATAATGAGAAAAATAAAAAAATGCAAAAAGGGAAACAGAAAGAACTCTGGAAAAGATTTTGAGTATTATATGACTAGTTATGAATAGTATAGTACAATACAATGCTTAAAGAAAAAAATGAAAGTAGAGAAAAAACATGGAAAAGTACAAAAAAAAAAAAGCATTAAAAGTTGGGAAAGGAAATTTCTTTAAATGAGCTAGTTGTAGTATTAGAACAAGTAAATTTAGATTTGGTTACAGGACCAGATGAAAGAGGGAATGAAATGCATAAAAATTTAAAGGACTGGCAAAAAATATATATGCATTTTTTTTAACATTTTGAATGAATGATTAAATGAAGGTTTTATGTATAATAAAATATGCAGTGGAATACTTAAATTCATATGAAAGAAGGAAAATAGAGGACAGTTAAAAACATTGGAGACAATAGTACTGAATAATAATCGGCCATTAGTTGTTGTGTCTTTCGGCTTTTCCTGGTAAGGGGTCGCCACAGCGGAACTCCAGTCCGCTAATGACTGGCAGTAGATTTTTACATGCCGAGTTGCCAGCCCTGATACACAACCTTCAACGAAGGCATGCCCATTCACGCATGACTCCACACAAAAGAAGCTCTAGCTGAGAATCGAACAGGACAACGTTGTACTGTGAGGCAGCAACACTACCGCAGCACCACCACCGCAGTTAATAATCGGCCATTAGTACTGAATAACAATGATTATAAGATCTTTATGAAATGAAAATAATACAAAAAAATAAATTTGAAACAAAAAGGAATACTATTATAGAAAATAGTATATATAGTGTGAAAGGGAAGGGTAATCAAGAATTATTAATGCTAGAGAAATTCTGAATGATATTATGAACAGAAAGGAAGAAGCAAAGGTCATGATAAGAGACCTTAATAAGGCATTTGATGCAATTAGACATAAAATCTTATGGTTAAAATGAAAGAATATAAAAGAATACAAGTGAGAAAGTTAGGGAATTATGTATGCCAGCATATCACAATAATAAAGTAAAAATACTTATAAATGACTGCTTAAGCAAAGAGGTACATATGAAGAGTGGTATAAGACAGGGATGTTCAATTGTGTATACTCTTTGAATTAGTTATGTAACAGTATGTGAAATAAATTACAAAATGAAGAAGGTGTGGTATATAATTACTGAAGGGTTAAGAATCTGAGTTCTGTTAACATTTATAGATGATATAATTAAAAAAATTCACAGTTTGGATAAAAAAAGTAACAGTTTGCACAATGATTATCTAGGGGTGATAGAGAATGCTTAAATCAAGAGAAAGGTAAAATATTAAGTGATATATTAGAGATGGGGTATATAATAGTCAATGAATGAAGTTTCTGTGTTACGTAAAAATGTGGAAATAACAATGTAATTAGAATAAAGTGGGAGAAAAAAACAATAGCAGAAATATATCAAACCTGTCTTTTCTGCTGAACATATAATGTATCATTCAGAAAAGAGGCATAACAAAAAACAGTACTGATGGGAAAAACAATATACTTAGTAAGTGCATTTATTTCGCCAAAAGTATTCGCAAATGAGTTATTGCAGATATATATATATATATATATATATATATATTTTCATTTATATTGTGTTCTAGATTAAACACAGTAAAAAGAGGAGTTTCTTATGCATATAAAGAGGAAGGAGGTTTAGGGTTAATTATCCCAGTAGCATATGCTGATTCATTAAATCTGTGCAAAGTGTTAACGTGGATAAATGAAAAAGATGAGAGATTAGTAGTAAAACTGTATAAACACAAGTATGATAAATTCTGCAGTATGGTAAAAGAGAAAACAAAAGAGAGTTTAAATGAAGAAATAAAATGTTAAAAAAATAATTTTGTGGAAAAAAATTGATGATATGGAAAAAAAAAAGTATGCTATAAAAATGTAATGATAAAACACTGAGAATTTCCAACATGAAAAAAATGTAAGATATAAAAATAAGAAGAAAAAAAGTATAATCAGAAAGTAGACAGTCAATATTTTGTGTAGAAATTGGTAGCAGATAAACTGCCAGTAAAAGAAAATATGCTATATAAAAATTGCCCAAAAGAAGAAACTATAGAACATGTGTTTTTCAAATGTAAAGAAGCTATGGGTAAAATTATGTAAAAATATTTTTTTGAAGATTTAAAAGCAGTTGACAAAATAAACATGGATATGATTAAATATAGATATTATAAGAATAGAAGTAAAAATGTATTAAAATAACAGATAAACATTTAGTTGATGTTAAATGGCATAAAAGAATAAATGAAATTATTTTTAATGGTATGATTTTAGAAACAGTATTAAGTAAAATAAGATGATGATTATGGGAAAATGAGTAGGGTTCTAACAGCGATGAAAATTTGGTATGATTGTAAAGGAAATGTATATATATATATATATATATATATATATATATATATATATATATATATATATATTTGTACATATGTAAACATGTTGTCAATAACAGTTCTTTTTGTATATAAATAAAGGACCCCGACTCTATTTGATGGGCGTTGTTGGATCTTTTACATCCAGATGAGCTAACATGACCTCCATGATATGTCATCTCAATTTAACATCTCATCCAAAGGATGACTCACTCAGGAGTGAAGTACTCCCATTGGACTGCACTGCAGTTTCAGCAATGTTCTACCCCATGTGAAATTTCAATCCACAACCTTCTGCACCAAAGACGAGTGTAACACTTGTTGCACCACTAATGGCATTAGTTGGAATAAATGCAGAATGGAAAAACTGCATGCTGACAGAACAGATCTTAATATCAGCAAAAGTATCATTGTTTACAGCTTTCTGGTATTACTATTTATTTTGCATGCTCTGACTTTGACATTAATAAATTAGAAGGTTGCCATAGATCTGTGATTAGATTTTTTTATCTGTTTATGACTTATTAATGTTTATTACATACTGCTTCAAACATGATTTCAGTAATTCTGGTTAATTTGATGAATATGTGTTTCTTTTCAAGTTGCACACATTTTAGAAAACATTCTGGATTTATTTAATTTAAAATCTAGAGCTCCTGTGAGATGGACTGAATACTGGATGCCTTCCTTATACTTTAACTTACACTCAAAGTTTTAAGTTCAGTATATTAATTTCATGTATCAGAAGATCATTGTGAAATATAAAACATTCTTTTTCAGGATGTTAATATATATTGCAGCCTAAGTTATTCTTACAGCAAGCAATTTGTTTTACTATACTGTCCTTATTATGTGTAAGCTTGCTAATCAGAAAATATTATTTCAACAGTTAAAGAATAAACACACCCAAGAAGTTTTGTGTGTGTGTGTGTGTGTGTGTGTGTGTGTGTGTGTGTGTGTGTGTGTGTGTGTGTGTGTGTGTGTGTGTGTGTGTGTGCATGTGTGTGTGTGTGTGTGTGTGTTTGTGTGTGCATGTGTGTGTGCATGTGTGTGTATATGAATATATAAAGATGCATTTAAGAATTTAGAAAACAAAAATAGACAATACCATGATTAAGAGAAAAAAGAAAATATTACAATAAAGATAATGAAGTTTATAAAGGAAATAATGCAAAAGTGATGGAATTATTAAATAAATAAAGAAAGGAAATTTCTACAAGGTAAAAAGGAAAAAGTATCAACACAATTAAGAAAATCAATGAAACAGAATAATACAGTAATTAGATAAATGAAAGATAAACAGAGAGATGT
Source organism: Protopterus annectens (assembly GCF_019279795.1). Lineage (NCBI taxonomy): Eukaryota > Metazoa > Chordata > Ceratodontiformes > Protopteridae > Protopterus > Protopterus annectens. Next base: position 538,813,806 of record NC_056743.1, read on the forward strand.
AAAACTAACATCAGATTATAGAAATGATTCAGAATTAGGTAATAAAGAAGTTGAAAAAGAGATTACTTTGCATGAATTAGATAAAGTGTTTAAATAGTTACACAAAGAGTTGGCAGTAGGCCCAGATGGAATTGGATATGAAATATATAAAAATTTAGCAGAACATCAATATATATATTTATTATGTGCTTTTAACAAGTGGTTAAATGAAGGGTTAAATCATAAGAAACTATGTAGTGGAGTATTACAATTCATATGGAAAATTCATATGGAAAAAAATGAGAAAAATATATGAGGAATTGCAGACCAATATTGTTAAATAATACAGATTATAAGATATTTCTGAAAATAATACATAAAAGATTTGAGAATAAGATGGAGTATATAATGGGGGAAAGTGTATACACTCTGAAAGGAAAAGCGTGTCAAGAATTATTAAGGATAATGAGAGAAATTGTGAATATCTTATATAGAAGAGATTATATAATTTTTTTTATTGGCGATATTAATAAAATTGTTGATTCAATATACCATGAGACAGTGGGAAATAATGAAGATGCTAGTTTAGTAAAAATATTAAGCATGTGTATATGACAAGGTATGGTAATAATGTAAGAATGTAACAATGTAAGAATTTTAGTTAACAGATGGCTAAGTAAAGAAATAAAGATGAGTAATGGTATAAGACAAAGGGGCTCTATTAGTGGTATTTTATTTGCTGTAGTTATGAATATGGCATTGAGGTTAATTGCAAAATAATGAGTGAAAAATATGTAATTCAAACAGATGTAAAAATTCCAATTTTAATGACATATGCAGGTTATGTAATCATAACAACTAAAAACTGGGAATAGATGAGAGAAGCTATATTTTGTTTAGTTAATTGATATAGGTATGTCATTAAATAAATGTAAAAGTAAATGAATGGGAGATGCAGCAACAATAAAAAGGTGTACAATTCACAAAGAAAGACCTCCCTGTATTAGGAATACAATATGATAAAGAAGAGAACAGGATACAATGGGAAACAGTATAATAGGAATTTAAAGCAACGTTGTTCTATGGAAAACATATAGATTAACCTACAAGAAGAAAGTAAACTTAACAGCTAAAACAGCACACTTACCAAGAGTGATTAGGATCTCAAAAGTATATGGGAAACTATCGTTAGTATTTTTTCTTTTATATGGGGTTTTAGACTAAATCCACTTAAATGTATTGCACAGTAGTATACACATCATTACATTTGTATAAAGTATTGAAATAGATAAATGAAAAAAATGAGAATTTTGTAACAAGATTATTTAAATATAATTATGAAGAAGTTTGGAAAGCAATAAGAAGAAATAAAAAAATTATATAATGAAGAAACAGAGATGTTGTATCAAAAGATAAAAATATGGAAAATGAAGATTGATGAAATAGAAGAAAACCAAAAAACATGATATGAAAATATTATGGCACCATATTAATGCATTAATTCATGGGAAAATGTAGCAGAGTAAAAGATTAAAGCAATAAAACAAACAAAAAAATAAATGGAGTAGTATTAAAGTACAAAGTCAAGATTTTTAATGCAGATGTAAACAAACAAAAAAAATTACCAGTAAAAGCTAATATGTAGTATTAAAAGAAAAGTGACTGAATATGTTGGCATTGCTGTGAAGAAAGAACAACAGAAAACATTTTTTAAGTTGTAAGAGAGTAAAAAATGTGCACATTTCTTCACAGTGTTTAAGGACAGTAACAGTATAAACATGGATATGACAGAATGTAGGTATTATAAGAATAGAAGTAAAAATCAAACCAAAATTTGGATAAAAAAGTGTTTTATGTAGTATGGGTATTATGGAGCAAGGGAATAAATAAAATCATGTTTAATAAGAAATTGTCAATAATACCAAGGAAAATCGGATAATGGTTATGGGAAAAGGAGTTGGGGTCAAAATAATATGAATGTATATAAGAATAATAGGTTATACATAGAGCACTGACAATGGAATTAATCAAATAATTGTATAGTTTTGAAATTTGTACATTCATAAAAATGTCAAAATGTAAATATGTAAATAATATGTTATGTAAATAAGACATAACTAACAGACCTGTACTCTTCACAGTTCCTTGATAATGCTAGAGGGCTCCTACAGCACCATAAAAGAGACCTGAGGAAAGGAGCAGTATGGAGGCGAGAAGAGCAATGTAGACTTTGGAGGTGGAAAATGTGTTCGATACGGAGCATCATAATGTAAACAAAGATTTCTGTGTGGTGAATGTTATAAATGAGCAGAATTTAGCTGTCTGAATGGTGAAGAAAGGAAGCAAATCCACTTAGGTGTTGCAGATAACAGAACTGGTATCAGTAAGGCTTACAGATGATGTTATGTTAAAAGGAAAAAAAAATCAGGGGATCCAGGTAACAGTTTTGTTGGTTCTTGAGGTGAGATGGCAGATTACCATCCTTAGCACTACTAAAAAGTTATGCAGAGAAGGAACCAGGTGAAATGTCATTAGAAAATTATTCAGTTGAATCTCATGCAGCAGTAACAGAAAGTAAAAGTAAAAAGCATCAACAAACTGAGAAGTTGTCTGGTTTTGTGGCAGCAAATAATGCACTAATTAAAAAATATGCAACAGTGTCCACTGGAAAAAAAGACAAACAGCAACAAATTGTAAATAAAACTGTTTCTAAAAAGAAGAGAAGACCAAATTTAAGAATAAGAGCAAAAAACAACACTGCAATAGACAGATGTTATGTATAGGACAATCTGGTAATTCTTCTGGGGTTTAAACCTCAAGAAATTCAGCCCTTTATACATGCCACGAAAGGGATTTTTTTACTTAGCATCTGAAACTGAGGGACTGATGAAATTTTGGGAACTGTGCAACAAAAAGAAGGGCATTTATCCACTGGACAATTTTCTGGGAATAAATTAAATGTTAAAAAAATGTTACTTTACAAGTTAGAACTGATGCGGATGTTAAAATGCATTTAGTGTTTATGTTAAACCATTAATAACATTGTAAAAGTTAGAGAAGAGATAAACTAATGAAAAGGAGGGTGGAGGTTGGAATCTATTTAGATATATAATCATAAGATGGTGAAACACGTATCAAGTGTTGTTTGTGTTTGGTCATAGAGGGACATTAAGATATGCTGGCAAGCCTAAATCATGTTTCTCTTATGTTATGATAACATTTCTCATTTAATTAATGATTGTGACAAGATGCAGGGTACCAGTCTGGGGATAAAGGATTTACATCAAGAAGTTGTGAGCCTTAATGCAGGTGTATAAAAAAAGCAGGATGGCATTTTTGGATGGTTTGTCAAGAGAAAAAAGTAAATAATTAAAAAAATGAGAGAAAGGAAAGAAAACCTATACAAGGAAGGACAACAAAGGATAACAAGTGGATGGGTGATAGGGTGAACTAAATGAAGAAACTGTAGTAGAAGAAAAAAATATCATGGGGAAAAATGAGGAGAGAGACTGCATGCAGGAAGAAAGGTCAGAAGAAGGGATTGACATTAATAATATTCTGAAGTTCAATCCAGTCAAAAATCTGATACTGAAGACTGAGGATTATTTGTATATATTCCAAGGAAAACTATTCTGTTGGGCAAAGAGTAAAAATAAGAAAACAAAAATTTACAAAGATTTCCCCTAAACTTAAAAAGAAAGAAAACAATTTTTGAGTACTATCAGTAAATGTGAACATCAGCAGTATCAACACTGCACGAACGTATGGTAATGATTTACTAGATATGATGTAGATGCTATTCTATTATAGGATGTAAGATTCCTGACAGAGTGAAGAAAGATTGGGAGCAGAAAAACTGTGGGGTGGAAATAGAACATGGAACTTAGGAAGATAAAGCTGTTCTAGATTCACGATGTTGTGTAAATGAATAGTAGAAATAACAAATATAACACTAGTAAGGATTGAAAGGTTAGTTGCTATGGATGTGAGGTGGAAAAAAACAAGGAAAGAGATAATCTGTTTCATCAAATATTAGACTATGTGGTGGGTAACATGAACATTACAATTGTAGAGGCTTTAAATGTGATTTAATGGGAGATGTAAAAAAATAATCTATGTAAAAAAATACAGCTAGTGATAAAATGTGGTAAATTAGCTGTATGGAGCAAATGTCAGTGGGCTTATAGAAGTGAGGCACTTAGATCTGAAACTGATTATTTTGTATAATCAAAAGCCTTGTGGGTAGAAGATGATAATATAAAGTTTAATCATAGCCTCACCACAGGCTTCATGCCCACTGAGTGGTGCACAGCTACAGTTATCCCACTTCACAAGGGGGGATCCATCTTGGATCCTGGGGACTACCACCCCATTAGTCTGACGAGCCTGATCTGCAAGGCCATGCAGCGTATTATCATGGAACTTATAAACAAAGACATTGGCAAACTTCAAACAATGGACCCCACCCAGTTTGGGTTCGTGAAGGGCTGTTCTTGTCTCCTGAACCTGATTTACTTCTTAGAATCAGTCTCCAGAGAAGTGGACAAGGGTAAGACGGTCCACACAGCCTATATGGACCTCACCAAGGCCTTTGACACCATCCCCCACTCTGGAATCATAGATAGACTTACTAAACTGGGCATTAATCCCTATGTCACTCAATTGGTTACCAACTGCATTACTGACAGACACCACACTGTAAAAGTAGCAGGCTCCATATCTAGCTCCAGACAAGTGACAAGGGGAGTACCTCAGGGTTCAGTCCTGGGATTGCTCTTGTTTGGCATCTACTTCTCTGAAGTACTGGCCAACACTAAGGGACTCTGGCTAACAAAGTTTGCAGATGACTGCAAACTGGGAGCCATTACTGAATCTCCAAATTATGTGGATATTCTACAAAAGGGCCTTACAGAAACAGATGCTTGGTGCCAGAGCCATGGGCTCAAGCCCAATGCCAAGAAAGGTATAGTTATCCCCATTGGGAAAAAAACATGTACCTGTGAATTACCACATAGGTGGCAGTACACTAAACACCGAAAGTGTGATAAGAGACTTAGGGACACAGGTGAACAATGGTCTCACCTTCAATAACCACATCACCACACAAGTCAGGAAATCCTTCTAAGTGGCACACTTCATCACTAAGGGTTTTTCATCCAGAAAAAAAGAGGTCATTGTCCCACTGTACTTATCTCTCATTAGACCCATTATAGAATACAACACCCCATTTGGTATATACCTCTCAAGACATCTGCAACAACTGGAAAGGCCACAGGAATACTTCACTAAAAGAATCACAGGCCTAAAGCAGATGCCCTATGCTGACCAGCTAAAAAAACTCCAGCTATACTCTGTCACATATTGTCTACTCAGAGACGATCTCTGCTTAACATACAAGGCCATGTCAAACCCAGAGCTGTTGGACATTCTACACTTAAAGAAATCCCAATCCCTCAGAACCACACACTCTAGGGATCTAAACCTTGTCATCACAATGAACAAAACATGCTGGAGAGATAGGTTCCTGACCCAGAGACTCCCCAGACTCTGGAATAGACAGCCCATACATGTTAAGCAGAGTGCCTCTTTGGCCCTCTTCAAAAGGAACCTTGACAATTGAATGGGAGATAGGAAATTCACCCTGGGGATCACGTTAGTCACGCTGCTAGACAGGGGTCCAGGGAAGTAAATATTGTGGGAAGAAATAACCAGGGAATTGTTATGGCTAGGCTTGTTTAGGCCCTAGAGCCGGATAGCCTAGTACCAACCCATGACCCTATATAGTTGCGACAGGTTTTTCATGCCCTTTAGAAATATGGAAGGAGGCAATGGAAGAAATGGAAAATATTAAAAATGCAGAAAAGGGAATAAAAATAATAAATGAATTGTTGCAGTTATGGAAGAATCATGTAACTGTGACGGCCTTCCATAAAAACAGGATTGAATTGTAGCCTGACTTTAAAAATAAGTACAAAAAGTTTGTTTTTCTACTCAATGGCAAGATGATGTAGAAAAGTAAAAGAAAATGAAGTATAGGAAAATTTATAAAACTGTTTTAGAGAATTTAGGGAATAATAAAAGAGAACACACACACACATATATATATATATATATATATATATATATATATATATATATATATATATATATGTGTGTGTGTGTATAGATTGCTATAGATATAAGATACAGATATAGATAGATATAGATACAGACATATACATGGGTCTATTTTAACACTTCATATGGTCAGGACCATAAGACTGAAGTTTGGAAACTTCAAATGGTTTAAATAGAGATTGCTGCACAGTGCAGATTGGGAAATTTACTGTTCTCTTCACTATAGTGCAATCTCAAAGTTGGTTTATTTAATTAACAGGGGGGCTTGCCCCCCCCCTGCATAAACGTAAAAAAAAAATGTTTTTATTCTTTTTATTGAAGTTTCAGAACTTCATTGTTATGGTCTCAACCATATGAAGTTTGAAGTTTTGAAAGTTTGAGCTTCCAAAGTAGAGCACTGGCAGATATATGCCCTGTTACCCACTGTAGCCCCCCCCCCCCACCTAGTTTGATCAGATATTTTTGTGCTTTGAATTGATATTGTTTAGTGAAACTGAACATTGTGAGGGGCTGCACCACCCACAACCCCCTAACAATATATTCTAACTCCAGGGTTGCACTACAGTGGGGAACAGGGCATATACCTGCCAGTGCTGTTTTTCAGGCAAATGAGTTTTTGGTCATATGGGTTTTCGGTCAAATGAAGTTTTTTTCATTTGGTCTCAGTCAAATGGACTTCAGTCATATGAACTTTCAGTCATATGTAGTGAACCCATATATATATATATATATATATATATATATATATATATATATATATATATATATATATATGGTTTACTATTGTTTATTTGAATGGAAAAGCATTTTCCATTCAAATAAATGAACGGTGATACCGAAAGTAAAAAAAAAACTACCGTTCACAATGTCGAACCAAATGCTCGATGCATTTGACTCAACATTGTTGTCTAAACCACCACGTGATAGCCATATAGGAGCTGATGTAAATCAAACCCCTATACAGCTATCACGTTTTTGAAGGGGGGCAAGTCCCTCTGCACACCCACACCCCCCCCTACTTATATATTCTAACTCCGAGATCGCACTGCAGTGGGGATGTGGATGAATTTCCACTACCCACTGTACCTCGATCTCCATGCAGATAATCGATTTCCACTTATGTGAAAGCAGTTGTGCATTTGCATAGGTGGAATAGGCTATTTGGTGCAAAACTGCTTATGCGTTCAACATTCTGTTTTTCGGCACATTGCAGCCGACAGAATGTCATTCACACAAACAATGTACGTGTGTGTGTGTATATATATATATATATATATATATATATATATATATATATATATATAGAGAGAGAGAAAAGAAATAAGGCATTATTGTTTAAACAGAGATATTATTTACAAGGAAGAAGGGAGCAGGTATCTCTACATTTTGGTAAAGTAGTACAGGGGAATATAAGTAGAATGAGGAAAGTGAAAGATGAAAACATAAAAGGAGACAAAAGGAACACAAGAGCAAATGATGAGCATTATAGTGCATCATGTGGAAAACAAAAGAAAATGGAAAGCAAAACAAATAATAATAGTAATAATAATAACATTAATACTACTTCTACTGCTACTACTAATAATAATAATAATAATAACAGTAATAATAGTAACATTAATACTACTACTAATAATAATAATAATAACAGTAATAATAGTAACATTGATACTACTTTTACTACTACTACTAATAATAATAACAGTAATAATAGTAACATTAATACTACTTCTACTACTACTACTACTAATAATAACAGTAATAATAGTAACATTAATACTACTACTACTACTAATAATAATAATAATAATAATAATAATCCGGAACAAGCTAAGTAAGAATTTGAGAAGAATTTACTATTAGTGAACTGGATGAAGTACATAGGAAAGCAGATACTGACTTAGTTGCACTGTAGGTTCAGCAAATCATCTACCTGGTGTGGAAATAGAACCCACAGCTTTCCGTATCAAAGGCTAGTGGGCAACATGTTGCATCACTGACACTGCAATATCTAGCTAGAACAATGTACACACTGCTACACAGATGCAACTAGCCTAAAGATGAACACAGATTTGTCACATAAATGGAGCAACCAAACATTGTGACAAAGCCATACGAATTGAGACTGTATGAAGCTGCATGACTAACAATATAGTAAGAACCAGTGATTGGGTAGAAAAGCATATCAATTTAGGATGATAAAGTAAAGCATTATATGGCATGTGGACTCATAATACAAGGGTTTGTGTTAAAAAATGAACCATGTATGATCAATATAGGATTTATCATAGTCTACTGTAAAGAAAGTATGTAATAAAATGCCAAGACTTTTATTGCTTAAAATGCCAGCAGTATTAAATATTCTGTAGATAAATTATGTAAATTCTTTTAAGTATCCTAATCAGAAAAATAGTGATTGTAGGGGCAATGGTTTACAGTTGTTTCAGATCAGGAAAACAATGAACTCTAAATGTTTGGGTAACATGTTTAGTCCATATTCAATTAGGTAACCCATCTGAATTAATAATACTTGAGTTTCATTAATAACGGTAACATAATCTAAATAAAACAAAATACCTAAGAGCTCCGTAACCATCTCTAAAACAAAACAGTGATGTAATAAAATAATAAAATAAAACAAAAGAAATGTTTCAGAGCAGATTACTAACAGTGAGCTGAGTAGCTGATTTAAGAAAGTTGTTTTCTGAGTGGTGCTTTAAGTGGTCATTAAATGTAGGTAGAAACAAATATAAAACATTTATAATTTATTATCTGCGATCATACAGGTGGTAATGATCCAGCAGTAAGAGCACAGAGTACAACAATTCAGGATTCTTTTTAAAAAGTACATCATGACATACATCACAACTTTTCCTTTCATGGAGTAGGACATCTTTGCAAGTACAGTAACGCAGTCTTTAATAATAGCACCATATGGCAAATCAAAATTTGCTTTCCTCTAATTAGTTATTATATACTTACTTACAATAAAACACTAATTTCACTTCTAACTGTTCTGAAAGATGTAATTTGATTACCTTTAATACAAAAGATTCAATTATCTCATGTTAAAGACATTTTTCCTGGGAAATGTTGAACAATACTGAACACTAAAGCATTCTCCCAAAAGATATTTGTGAAGCTGTACTAAGGTTGATACATGTCCTACATGGGTAATTAGGCTTCTTTCTCTTTTTTTTTTCTAAATAATTTTGCAAGTGGCAACTACCTTTTTAGCATTCTCACATTATGATCCTGAACTAAATTCGATTTTCTTAAGTTTAAAGCAATTGTATTTCTCCTTCTGTCAAAATATTAGAGTTTTTTTTTTGCACCTCCCTTGTGATTCCTATATCCCTATGAATTATGGTTTTCCCACTGATCCAAAGAAATACTACTAGCTCTATTATTTTAAACTGACTTCCACTTCAGTCATGGGGTTATAAAGTTCTTTCTCTTATAATGTTTATAGTGCCATTAAAATATATTTAATTTGTTGAAATGCATAACACTAGGAAGCTGGTAAGCTTCATAATAATCTAACATCCTCAACACTTTCAAGAACTATATACTGTGCTGATAAAAACAATTAGTTGCTCCCATTAGTTTATACTAACTTTATGCCAAATATCCCATTGCTGTTGTGGTATCACCTGATCTGTGCTAACTGATATTAATACTCCAGTACAAAATTCCCTTTATAAGTAAACACACTGCAACTTGTAAATCTAACTCTTTACAATTAATACATTTTTTCTCTGAATACAATGCAGTCTTTCTAAAGTCATCCCTTGTATCTTACATTTACCAAATATATTTGCTTAAATTAAATTTCTGTCTGTAAATTAGAAAGAAAATACAGTTGTGCAAGATCTTACCATAACATTAAATGTCATACTTCTTATTGTTGTTTTATTCTTTACACTTGGAGATATCCCTGCCAAGGGTACCCAAGTTTCCAACCAGCACAGCAACAATTTTACACCTTCCAAGCATCATACATTAGACATATATCCTACATGCAAGGTGTAAGGTACATATGTGATGTATAGATGCTTAATCCTCAGAAGTGCCCAAGAATAAACAGAACCATCACAAGAAAAGCAAGAGTGCATACTTCCAAGAAGGGAAGAAGATGGAGAAAATGATGAAGGAAGGGCATCTTGGATAGAAGATAGGCAACAGAAAGAAACAGAGGGCAGGACGGAGGGACAGAATAACTGCAACAGTGAAAAGTAGGATATCTACTGTTATGGTAAGATCTTATACAACTGTACTTTGTCCTTCCTTATCACTGTCACAGTATTCTTTACACTTGGAGGAGTACAAAAGCTACTGGAAAGTATCGGAGGAGGAATGCACAGATGAGTGCTCCACAAATCCATGATGGATGGCCCTGGCAAAACCTACTCTGTCCCTGAAAATGACATCCAACTTGTAATGTTTGGTAAAAATGGTAACAGAAGACCAAGTATCAGCTTCCACGATTAATCTGGTATCCAGGCCCATGAAAAAGCACCAGGAGAGGCCACAGCCCTTGTATAATTAGCACAAACAGAAGAGGAAAGGTGCTTGCCATGACACGAATACCAAAAGAAATGGCCTTAAAAATCCAAGAATAGATGGATTGCTTAGACACAGCCAAACCCAATTTGCTGGCATGAAAGGAAATAAAAAGTGCCTAAGATCTACTGAGATGCGTTGTTGTGTCCAAGTAATATCTGACCTATCTATGAAAATCCAAGGGGTGAAGAACCTTCTCACTAGTATTCTGTGGAAAAAGGAAAAAAGAAGAAATATGAATAGATTTATGGATAAATAATGAACTACCTTGGGCAAAAAAGAACTGGTTGTGAAAAAAAGGAAGAAGTGGCATGAGGGCTTGCAGTTCAGGGACCCTCTTGGTAAAAGTAATACCCACCAACAATACAGTCTTCCAAAGTACAATGTTGTAGGGAAGAAGAAACAGTGGGCCTAAAAGGTGATTGGGTCAATTTCTCAAGAATAAAATTAAGGTTCCAATAAGGAGTAATATGCTTTTTTGGTGAACAAATATGAAGGATGCCTTATTAAAAATTGTTTAACTTTAAAACTGGAAGCCAAAGGTTGATTCACAGGTAAACACTATGAAATGGCTGTCAAATGAACTTTAACAGATGAATATGCTGAACCAAAATTGAGCTACTCACACAAATAAGAATTGACTGTAGGAATATCTAGAGGAAAATTGTCTACATCAAGTTAAGACACCAATTAGAACACCTCTTCCATTTTGTCATATATGATTTTCTAGTAGTTGGTTTTCTGGCTTTCTACAAAACCTAAAACACATCATGAGAAAATTGGTGCCTGCAAATTCCCAAGCCTGAAGAGCCTTCAAAGATGGCAATATTTCATTCCCCTTTGCTTGCTGATATAGAATATGAATGTGGTATTGTCAGTAACCTCTTTAGAAGGCCTGGAACCCAAAGAGAATGAAAACCCTGCAGAGCTAGAAGTAGAGCCTACATCTTCTTGATGCTCATATGGTCTACCAGTTGTTGATAGGACCAAATATCCTGAAATTTTAGACTGTTGGAAGAGGTTCTCCAATCATTATTGGAATCATCTACATGCAGCTCCTGAGTATGGAGGGGAACCTGAAAAGGCAGACCTGGATTCATGGAAATCTGATGAATCCACCAGCGGAACTCAAGTTTAAGAAAAAGTAGGAAAGGAACTAAATATTTCAAAGGGTGGCAGTGCTGGAGCTAAACTGTCTTGAGATACCATTATAATTTCCTTGTGTGGAATTTGGCAAAAGGAACCATGGGAATAGTGGATGTCATGTACCTCAAGGCTTGGAGAAATTCTCTTGCAGGAAGGACTGGAAGAGGAAGATGAGGCAGGAAAAAAGCAGTTGAAGAGGACATGGGGGGTGGGAGACAAACCATCACAAAAATTGTCTGAATCCTGCAACCCAAAAACACATGGTCCTGATCAGGAATCAACACAGACATTTTTAAGAATGAGGGTGAACCCCACATTGGTTAGAAGAAGCATAAGGGAGTCTATATTCTGAAGCAGGAGCTGCTGAGAGAGGGAGTGTGAATTAACAGATCACTAAAATGGGAATATTTGAATTCCCTTACGTCTGCAGAAGGCAACCACATGGACCAGACATTTGGTAAAGACATTTGGAGGTGTGAGAAGACAAAAAAACAAAGTAGGGAACTGATAATGAGAGGAAGAAACACAGAAATGTGAAAACTTTCTGAAGAGAGTGAATAAAACATAGTTAAGCATCCTTCAAATCCAGAGATACCAGAAAGGCTAGAGGAAGCAACAGAAGGAAAAGTGTTTGAAGAGACAACTTCCTGAAAGAAGGACCTTGAAAATGGTTTTGAGAAAAGACCAGTCTAGAATGGGCCTCCACAACTCCTGCTATTTGGGAACCAGAAACAATCTGGAATAAAAACCTGTTCCATGTTGAAACAAGGTGACAGGTTGGATGGTTCCCTTATTCAACAGATCCTGCAGTGCCAAAGGAAAATAAGGGAGCTGGAAAGGATGAGGCTGAGGAAAGCCCAAGAATGAAGGAATGGATTCCAAGCCATAAAATAACCATTCTGCATAATGGAGAGTACCTAGGGACCTGCAGATACCTGTTGCCAAACAGAAAAAGAAAGAGTCGGCCTGAAGGACAGAAGAATATGGCAGAGGGGGTAGTGGAGAATGGATGTTAGATAGAGGCAGATTTCTCAGGAAAATAATGTTTTTGACCCTTAGACATCAGAAGGAGTGTCTGGCAAAATTAATTTAGGAAACCTTTTTCTCCTAGCAGGCTGCCTATGGACAAAAGAAGATTTAGGTGGATAATTTTTCAGGAAAATTTAGGAACAGTAGAAACAAAGATTTGCTTCAGATCCTGCTTAATCTTACCTTCATGCTGAAGTGTTTTAAAAATTTTGCAGCAGCAGTTCCAAACATACTCTTATTGTATGAAGTGAAATCTAGAAGTTTGGCCTTAATCTCTTCAGGTAGGGCTTGAAGGTGCAGTCAAGAGCATCTTTTCGTGACAGATCCAGACACAGCAGCCCTAAAAGATGTATCTGTGGCATCATAACTGCATTTAATGGAATGGCAAGCTATCTGAGAGGTGGCAGAACTAAAAAATGAATGGATAGAAGTCTTGCTGTCTGAATCAGGCATAGCAGTCACCCAAGTTGGGAAAAGAGAGTTGGGGTATATTTAGTCAAGTGAGTCTGAAAATGAATGGCCCTGAGGGGTAAAGTAGCTTAAGTAAATAATTGCCCCCCATACATCTCCATAGCATGGCTTTCTTTGTCACAAGGTAAAAGACTGGAAGAGGATAGAAGCTTGGATGGCTTATCTGTGGACATGGAAACAAGACTAGGATCAGATGGAGGACTTGTGATTCTCATGGACTTTATGAAATCCGTCAGGCTCCATAGAGATCATTGGTTGAGAATCCATTAACTGCTAGTGAAATATATTCTGTCAACCTAGGTTGTTAATAAAATAAACAAGTTTGTATCAGGCTAAACCATCTTCATGTTAAACTATTCCTTCTTGCAGGGCTTGCCTATATGCAGTATCATAACTGAGATGTTTGGAATATAATAGAAAAAAAGTTCTTAAATTTATCTCTAATGGTGCTACCAGTAGAAATCGCATTATTGTTAGAATTCTTAATTTCCCTAATTGTACTCTGTCTTTTGTGTTCAAATTGCCATGCAATGATTCTCAGGTTCTGTACCTCATTAAGATATTATTCCTCACCTGTTTTGAGTAAATTCACTTTCTCCTGAAAACAAAAATCGATTTCATGTTTTAATATTATTTTTGATTTTCTTACTTTGGAGATCCTGTCAGTTAATTTAATCTTTCTTTTTATAACTGACCTAAGTCCTTTTCATTTCCTTTGATTATGGCCACTTTGTTTTTGTGATTTCTCCCTTTCTATGCCATCTCTTTTACTCTAAAGTTCATCTAAACAATATGACAGTATCGACTGCCTACCTTATCTTCTTCAAGCAATATCCATTCTACCTTTGCTTTGACACCTCAACTGTGTTTGGCCTCTCCTGCTATTTGTCAATTGATATAATATCCATTTCAAGCCATTTAAAATGATAAAGCACTTCAGTTTTAATGGATGTAGCTATGACAGTAATTTTTCTTTAATCCAGATGTAAACTTGCTCTACCCATTTGGATTTCTTTTATGAAAAGTAATTTTATTCTGCTTACCTGTGGTTTTATGGAAATTGCACTATAAATGTTTTTTATATTAAGTTATTCATGCATTAATCCAGTCCTGATCTAGTTTATATAACAATGTTTATGTGCCTTTGTATCAAACATTTATATATTTACTGAGATTTAATCCTTACAATAGTTCTGTGGCACAGAGAAAGGAAGCCTTTTTCTATGACCCATATGACGTGATTTCAATTATTAGGGCCCATTTGATAGAAGATATAGGCAGATGGAGAGTAGTTGTGAAAGGTTCTTGCCAGCTTCCCCATCTTGTGTGTGTGTGGGGGGGTGTTGGTCTTGACTAACCAAATTTCTTCAGTGCAGTTGCAGGTTTGTACAACACTCAACAACTGCAAGACCAGGGGAATGAGGGCTTAGATTACCACATTAGTGATGGCAGGCTTCTCAGAAATGTGTATGAGATCAGAAATTATAACAAAGGAGGGCATAAACTCCTCCATAGTGATTCGGGTGATGATGTTACATATCTCAATAATTTAATGATAATAAGTCATAAAATTATAGCCACCATTAGTAAGCATTTTCTAACAGATACTTTGTTTTATTTTATCAAAATATTCTTACAGATGACACATTTGTACTAAGTATTAAACATAACACATCACATTCTACACAGCAAAGTATAGGCTCTTATCCCGCTGTAATACTGCTCCTGAAAAATTAGGAAAAACAAGCACTACAACATTCTCAACAATTCATTTGATACAAAGTTTGTTGTTAAGGCTGTGCACCACTTAAGGTGAGCATAAAAGATAAATGAAATAAAACGATAGTTGTACCAATATTCTAATTTCATGGACTGCACCTGAAAATTCCTCAGTTTCATAGTGAAAATGTTAAAAAATGGGTGTTTAATTTTGTGTTCATATACTTATAATACATATATATATATATATATATATATATATATATATATATATATATATTATATATACTATATATACTACTTATACATATACATATACTTAGACAAAAAGGTTATAAACACTGAATCTGAATATGAACATTTCTTTACCTTTTGGTGCTGAAAGGTTACATAGCTGTTATCTATTATGAAGTGTGTGTTTCCAACTTATTCTTTCCTTTACTTATCCGCTAGTTATTGTTCTGTAATGCATACATCTTCATCTCATAAAACTGCTGCAAGGATGTAGTATTCACTTCTTCAGGCGCTAGTTTATAGCTTGAATGTCTACAATATTTGGTCACTTGTGGATTTTTAAGAGACTATGATACATAACAATTACTGACCTAAAAGCAGTATGCTTTTAAAATGAAGGGTACCTATTACCTCACTTATGTTTACTTCCAAACTTATCAGGAGGAGAAATATTTTGATAAGGTAAAAATAACCTTCTCTACTAAAAGAATGTATTTACCAGTTAGAACTAATTTTCTTATCAATTTGAAATAATGTTGCTTAGAAGTTTCTCTGCTGTAGGGTGGAGAGGTTTATTGTTCAGCAGACTAGATGATGCTGAACATAGTATCAGGCCATTTAACTAACACTTCATCTAGCGAACATACTTGACATTTTATCTTGACCTTGTGTTCTTCCCTTATTCTCTAGCAATATTTGAAGAGTCTCAGGCAACTTGATAACTTGCTTCGGCATTACCTTAAAGTTGTTACTAAACTGCAAACAGTATACACTTCATGCCCTGAAACTTTCTTTTATTACCAATACATTTATTCTTCTTGTTTGTAGTTTTGGGTTTCTGAAAAATGTGCATTACAAATCATTTTTGTGTTTAGTTTTCTGTGCATCAACCTGTTCCAGCTCCAGTTATACTAATAATATTTTAACTGCCCTTTTATCAAGCATTTGCATTTACTCCTGCCAGAAGAATTATGCCCCCATCATATTACATTTGCTGCACCTACCTTGGATAGTATTTTTATAATAATAATAATAATAATAATATTTAAAATGTTCTTGTTTGGTGTACTGCTTAAGGTAAATGTGCCTATTAGTATTGAAATAGTACAGATGGTCAAAGTTACATTTTTGCTTCATCACTAGTAAAGCTGGATGTACATATTATTACTCCTGTAAATACTGTACCCCAGGTGCCTACTAGTCAGCCTGCATATAAAAAGCCAATATAGTTGGTAGAATTTGCCTACATTAATACCTCTTTATCTGAACAATGGCACTACAATAACACAAAGATTCTCCTAGTAGCCTTATGTTTAAAGACTTATCAAGGGCTCTCTTGCAGTGTATTGAGTGTTTATTTTAATCTACATTTATAGCGTTTAGCAGTACTGAATGAATGTAACTTGATTTTTGTATTGAGTGTTTGTTTTAACCTACATTTATAGCTTTTAGCAGTACTGAATAAATGTAAATTATTGACATACCTGCATAATATAACTTCCTGTACTAAGTTTACTTCTTTTTTTCTCCTCTCTTTCAAAAGTTCCCAGCTCTGCATCCTGCCTATTTCAAATCCAAAACCTAGAGTCTACCTGCCTGCCGGCTATGGACCTCTTTCAAAATAAGCTGAACAACCACTGGACTGCTATCCTAGCACCCTTCCAGTAAAGAAGTAAACATGTATGTGTATTCCCTAAACTGGCAGTAAAGCATATGCTTGACATTTTTTACTTTTGGTGATTAAAAGCTCGCTTCACAGCCAGGACAGCCAGCAGCCATAGCCCCTCTCTACCCTGTAGCTAACATACTTTCTCCTCTCATTAGCACAAGCACCTTCTCCTGAGTATTTTCTCCCTTCCCAATTCCTTGATCAGCCATTGTCCCAGATAGAACTTCCGTTGTAAAACATAACCTGTCCACTAGGTGGCACCCTTATTTCAGTCAGTCCCACACCTTATTTATGTAGCCCTCTGGCTTATAATATTAATACATCTCAACTCGGTTATTCTAAGCTCTGCTCTTAACATACTCTCAGCTTTAAATCCTACTTTTACAATTATCATCTAGCTATTCTCTAACCTGCTCTACTACTGTATTCCCACTTATCTATACATAACTAAACTTACCTTCATAAACCTCTTCCACTGATTATTCCTCTCAAGCTCCTTCCTTCTTTTGTGTCTACCCGCTCTGTTTGCCCCGCTCCCCTACCCTACCCCCACCCAGGGGTCCTACCTTTATTCATCACATACCCCTCCCTCCTACCTAATTACCAAATAGCAGCTCCTTCCTCTTCACCCTCTCTCTCCACCAAAACATAGGAATTTTCCCTCCCCTTTCCTCCCAATCACTACCTTCTCACTTAAACTCTCTTCACATCTTCCTCCCTCCATAAACAATTAAAGCCCTCTTCTCTCTCCTCCTGTACCTTCACTGCGTCACAGACATCCTCCTTTATCCTTATCCTCTTATACTATTCTTCTTTTTTTTCAATATGCATTTAAGTGACCACTCCCTACACCCCTTGCTTTCTCCTTGTCTTCCTAATTCCTCTCTACTATACCAGCTCATTCTCCTTCACTGCTTATGTAATATTATCTACAAAAATAACCTCCTCACAACCCCACCTTCACCTACAATCCTTCTCACATTTCTGTTCAATGTCTTCCTCATTTATACAACCCAACCCACTTCACCTATTCCACCTTAAAATCTTTTCCTCTACAATTAAGATACTGTCTCCTAAACTACTCCTAGATTTTCCAAAACTCACATTATTTAAACTCAAATGGCTAAAGGATACCTCCTTCAACAATCTAGCCCTCTCTGGAGATATCCACACCAACCCTGGTCCTAGTCCCCCTTCTTGCAACACCTACTCTCTACCTCCTTCCTCCTCCCACAGCACCCTAAAAATCTTTACCATGAACGCCCAGAGTCTTAACAACAAAGCTCATCACTTTCAAGCTTGGCTATGCTACAACCAAGCAGACATCTTACAATCTCTGAAACTTGGCTCAAACCCCATATCTCAGATGATGAGATCCTACATTCGTCACTCAGCAACCTCTTCACCTCACCAGCACCAATATATTTATACCCGTAACCTCAGTAATTTCAATGCCACATCATTCTCAAACATTCTCAAACAAATGAACTGGCAAATACTAAACCCTCTTCTTCTTGACAATGCTATAGAACTCTTCAACTCTGTCTTCCTAGACACTCTAAACTCCCTTGCCCCTCTTAGACACAAGAGGGTAAAAACTAATACAGCTCCTTGGCTATCCAAAGATACTAAGAAAATTATGCATCGAAGGGACAAACATTGGAAGCTCTACCAAAAAGATAAACTTCCCAATACCCTGCTCCAATACAAACAGCAACGTAACCTAGCAAAACAGCTAATAACCAAGGACAAAAAGTCCTACTACATCAATCAATAAACTCACTGCTTTAGCCAGGATCCAAAAATAATCCTTGTCCTGACCCAAGTAAATCAGATCTTGATCTAGCCACTGATTTTACTCATTCTTCTTAGAAACTATTTCTGACCTGACCAGGACCTTCCCCAACATTAACCCTCCAGCCCCTCTCTCTTCTTCATCCAACCCCACTAATAACTCTCCCCCCTTGTTCGACTTCAAACCTGCCTGTACTAACTCCATAAAAAGACTTCTAGCCAAACTTAAACCATGCTCTAATGCTCCTGACAACATTCTTTCTGCCTTCCTAAAATGTGCTGCTGATGCCATAGCTCTCCCAATCAGTATTATAATCAACAGAGCTATTAAGGAATCTTATGTCCCCAAACTCTGGCGCTCAGCCTATATTCTTCCCCTTCATAAAGGAGGCAAAAACACCAGTGTCTCTAACTTCCACCCTATCGCTCTGCTATCTCAAATCTCTAAAATCCTTGAAAAGTGCATTCACCTTCAACTTATGCCTTACCTGGCCCAAAACAATCTTCTTACAACTAAACAACATGGTTTCTGCCCAGGTCATAATACTATAACTGCTGTACTCTCTTCTAAGAAACAGTCAATCTAGCCCGAGACTCTAGACATCTAGTCTCTACTGTTCTGCTTGATCTGCCCAAAGCATTCGACACTGTTTCACACAAACACCTTCTTTATTACCTCTCAAAGCTCCATCTCTCTCCAAGCACTATATCCTGGTTCTCCAGTTGCCTATCAGATAGAATGCAGGCAGTCAAATTAAAGTACTCTACCTCTTCCTTCTTACCTACCCCAACTAGAGTACCACAGGGATCTATCCTAGGGCCAATGCTTTTCAATATCTTCATAAACAACTTTCATGCTGCCATTCCTGATTCCAAAATTATTCAATATGCAGATGATTCTACCTTAGTCTGCTCTGCCTCTAACCTCTCAGAATTGCTGTCTAAAACACAAACTGCCTTCTCAACCGTCGAAAATTGGATGCGCCAAAACCACCGCTCTCTCAATGCAAACAAATCAAAAATTCTACTTTTCCCTCAAACAAAGTCATTTTCCTACAACAAAAATGCCTTCAAAGTGCTAAGTCAAACTAATTCAGCTATAGAAGTAGTTCCTTTTGCTAAACTACTAGGTATTACTATTGACAAACATCTCAAGTTCGATATCCATATTCAACAAAATATTAAGAAAACCCACCAAAAGCTGGGTATGCTGTATAGGAACAATCACTTCCTCTCTTATACTACTAAGAATACTCTAGCCACCACTTATCTACTGCCTTCCTTAATATATGGACCCCCCATGCTAACTAACCTATCCTCCTCTATTTCATCCAAACTAGAAAACTGCTATAATAAAATCTCAAAATTTGCAACCAAATCTAAACCTTTTACTCATCACTGCCTTAGCCTAAGATCCCTAAAGTGGCTTGAACTCCCAAACTACTTAGACTTCCTCCAACTCGCCACTGCACACAGACTTCTATATCACCCAACTAAGTGTCCAGTGCTAACTAATATCCTCCCCCATTACACCCCCCAATAGAACTCTCAGATCTGAGCATCAAAACCTAATTGCTATCCCCAAAACCAAAAGTACAGCAACCCAACTTTTCCTCGCTTTCTCTCTAGGCAAAAAATGGAATTCCCTTCCTCCCTCTCTAAGAACCATCCCGAACATAGAAAACTTCAAAACTCAGCTTACTAAACACCTGGCCACAAAATGGAAATGCAATTGCCACCATCCAACCTAATCTTCCTTATTCCATTCCCCTGGGGGGGTTTCCTACTCTAGTTCCTAAGCCTTCAACAACTCTCCTTCAGCTAATCTCCTGGAGGTTTTCGCCCTCAGGTTCCTAAGACCTCAATAACTGTCCATCTGCTATGCTCCCACAAGCATTTTCTAAGCTCTCCCTTCTCCATTAGCTAAAAATAACTATCAATACAATAACAATAGCTATCGATAACCTGAATAATTCTCCTTCAGCTATGCTCCCACGAGCATTTTCTAAGCTCTCCCTTCTCTATTAGCTGCTTATTTCATATGATTCAACAATGTAAATATTGTATATAGCTTTCTGTTACTAATTTCTTTTCGGAAATTGTGCATGTATGACATATCCTCATTTTACTTAAAAGTATGTATATAAAACATCTTCTCACCTAATATCTGAGTGTGCACACTAAAGAAAATGTATAAACAATAAGTCCACACTGAATGCTTTTCTGCTTATTATGCATATTTTCAAGGTACTTACTTGTAACTGTTTCCATATTATGTAAGACTGACATCCGTGTATTTCTGTACCTTATCTGTATTATGTATCTTGGAGCTTTTCTCCCTGGGCCTGCACTGAAAACGGGTCACTCTGACCCAGTGGACTTCCCTGGCAATCAAACTGGAAATAAATGCATAAATAAATAGATAATAATAAAAAATAAGCATGCCAACAGTATTAGAACAATAAAAAGGGAATATAAAATTAATTTTTTAAGATTATAATTGCAGGACATGCAGGTAAAATATAATTCACTGCATGGCATTGCTCCTCACTGAAAACTAATCACAGTAAATGACAAATCGGATGGTGAAAATTTAGAGATTACTTGGCATTTGGACTGTAACTAGCCAGGTTAAGAAGTAACATTCATATAACCTTACATGGTGCAGTATTCCAAACTCCAATTTGTCCCAGTCCCTTTCAATAAACACATCACACCAAATAACATTTGATGAACTTTATTAAACTTCCATAAACATAACGTGTTAACCAACATTTATTAATTGCAATTGAAAGTATAGTTGATTTAATCACAGCATAAATGTCCAGATAATGTTAATCAGGATAGCGTGACCTTAGGCATCCTGACCCATACCTCTACTCACTTTATTTATGAAGCAGTGTCCCACTACTCACTTCATTTACCATTTATTGAATTACACATCCAACCAAATACAGCATCCTTACCTCCGCTCACTTATCATACTTATGAAGCAGCGTCCCACTACTCACTTCATTTACCATTTATTGAATTACACATTCAACCAAATACAGCATCCTTACCTTTGCTCACTTATCATACTTATGACGCAGCATCCCACTACTCACTTCATTTACCATTTATTGAATTACACATTCAACCAAATAAGCAGTGTTCTTACCTCCAAAGGCTTATTTTATTTGCCAAGGAGTGTCCAACTGCTTCCTTTCCTTTTCCAACTTGTTGAAATGAACCTCCAACACCAGAGCAAGCCTGCCCCTCTTCTCTGCCCACCAGCCTGACCAGGGTGTTCCGCCTCTCTCCTAGCAAACTTTCGACAGCCCACCAGCTCATTAAAAGGTGTTAAGGCAAGCATCATTCGATGGACACCCTCCTCTCCAACCAAACTAGATCTGTGTCAACACCTCTCAAACCCTATCAAATAATTATCCAATATGGCCAATTTTTAAATGGGTGAAAGATAAAACCAAGATCCCTTCCCAATGCAAAATTTACCCGCCATAACCTCATAATGAAGCATAACCCATGAATCTTAAATAGACTCTCACTTAACTACTAGTAATAGCTCCACAATGATTCCCAGCTCGTTATCTGCCACCTGCAAAACCAAACTCTAACCCACACCATGAAGAAACACACAAGTACAATTGCACCATCATGTGTAACTGCAGCCCTGTTTAACTGCCCAATGTACCTATTAATATTCAAATTGAAAACCCCTTCCAATCAGTGCTGTAGCAATCCTCATTACCAACTTTCTGATATAACATTTAATGTCATCCTACATGTTCTGACCAGCAAACCACCCTCCAAATGACTGATATCCCATATCCATGTGTATACCTACCATGTAATCCACCAGAAATGTATAAAGTCCAATGCAGCCCAAAATAAGGCTGTGTAACTCACATACCATCATGCCCAATTGCAACTCCCCTGTTCCACCCAACTGATCTACTAATGATTAAATGAAAATTATTTTATAATGAATCAATTGCATAGTCATCCTGGCATCATACCCACTACCCTTATACAGCAACGAACACCTGACATCCAAAACTACCTTATTAATGACTTCAATCCCATGAAAGACCCCACAATTCATGGCCATGTCCTTCCTGGGTAAGGGCAACATGTACTGCATGTTAAATAAGGAACCTTAACTACCCGAACTTGGCTAAGTTGAAAGCACCTTAGAGCCATTAGGCTAGTAACTACCCATGGTCCTAAAATTGTTGTGACTCCTTCCCTCAGTGGGAACCCCAGACTCCCCATAAACAATCCCCCACCCTGCAATACCCTACTCCCAACTTACAGTTTCCTCCCTTGTCCCTACACCACCCCAACTGCACTAAATCTGATGTGTCTTATTGAGTACCAACTAATATATGAACCAGCTACCATATTCTTCACCACTCCAGCAAGCAAAACTCAATCCCAGCAGCACCACTACCTTTCAAATCCATTTCTTTAGGCCACTGAGTGTTACACAGTCTGCATGTCCCCTGTCTGGGACATCACTGCGCACCACTCTAGTGACTGGAACCTCTTTCACAAGAACCCCATCACCTTTTGAGACTGCTGCCTTCAGCTCACTGGCTAGAGCCCATGCTACTCATCATCTTTTATATCCTCTTCCTTCAGGCCACTGATTGCTGCCATTCTGCACTTCCCAGACCTGTAAAAGAAAGAAAATGTAAATTCAGTAAACACATACCAAAACTTCTGCTTTCAGCCCTCCCCCTGAAGCACCATCTCCTTCCTGCCTGTTGAAAGCAATTTACCTAAGTCTGGTTGAAATTAAAACCCATACTTGGGCTGTAAGAATATGTTATCCTGTGAAAACAGCTTATGCCTTTATATACTAATGACTGAAATTACACCTTGATCATAAAATATAGAGATCTTTTATTAGAGTTTACTTCACCTCACCTTAATATTCTGCTGTATTACATTATCCTGCCTAATCTTTAATAGCCTCTCGCAGATTTTAAAACGTTAACTGAAATGCCAGTAGAAATGGGATTTATAATGTATGCCAACAATGAAATGACAAGGTGAAATATACTAGGAAATCCAACTTATTGGTGTAGTGTAGATATCTCATTAAGTGTACTTTTGGACAATTGTATTGCCATGGTCCTAAGTATGGTAGTAGACCACCATCTTAACATTTGGTCAAGATAAAATATGTTGACAACCAGGCAAGAGAAACCATTCCAGTACCCACCTAATATATTTAACAATGAACCTACGACCTAGTAATCGATGAGCAATGCATTTTAGTGCTCTTACTTTGGTACTTGTGTTTAATACAAGAAATACTGTTAGATTATGAATTTATAATTTTCTTTTCCATTCAAAGAATGCTTCGCCAACCTGGATTAGATAAATTATTTTAGCCACTGAAAACTGTAATCCACCTCCCATTCAAACCTCATTATCCTCCCCCATTCCCATCCTACTTCATACTGCACGCCAACTCTAAACCTTCCCATGGCATCATATGTACAAATTGAAATCCCATCTAAAATCTCTACACAAACCTGGGGGTTGCACAGCACCCCAGCCACCAAATGATGCAGCAGCACACCAGAAAATATTACCAAAGCCAGCCACCACTAGGAAACTGGGCTATAAGCTTCTGCATTAGCATGCATTGACTGAAGGGTATTAAATCTGAAAGTCAAATGTCTGTCCTTATTTTCTAAGTGCCGTCCTTGAGGAATTGCCATTAGTTGCCAGAAATTCACAATATTATCAACAATTAAAATCTGAAACAAAATCTAACCAATTATATAAATCTGTACAGTTGAGAGGCATGCAGAGAGTCTCCAACACCCCCCCCCCACACACTGCCATTACCATTTCCCATGCAATTAACCAGGTGCACAGAAACAGGCCTGTGAGAAGCACTGCCTGGAAGGTCTTTGAACAGAACGGAGGTCTACTATAAAGAGTGTTTTAGATAATCACTGAAAATGATTGGTGCTTCTAAACTGCAGTGGTTTAAAACTTTCCAGAAATGTTATGCCTTGTAATATAGTCTGAAAGATTATTTTCACACTAAGAGATATGATGGAATTTTAATTTATAATGGGATATCAAGATGTAATAGTTATAATTATTGTAAGTATGTTCTGTTAGGGAATCAAGTCACTCTGATGGCTAGGTTCCCTGTTAGAAGACCGAAGACGCATTCTTTCGAATGCGTCTTGGTCAAACTCAAAAGATGGAAATGGCAAAAGATCGAAGTGGCTTCTAGGAGACTTCTTTCCCTGGGAAAGATTTGCTTGGTCGCTTTGTTACTTTGCCATTTTCTGCACCGTAGTACGGTCTCAGAGTCGGTATATTTAAGTAGGGGGGGTGTAATGTAATGTTTAAAGTTTTTTTTTTTTTTTTTTTTTTGTTGGAACAGTGATTTTTTTCCCTTGGAAAAAAAATTGCTGTTCTGACAGTGCGAAATTGTAAGCTTTCACTTACATAGGGTCGATTAATCACCATTCGCTTTTTAAGCGTTCAGTGATCTAATATAGACCCGATGACTAGGGGTTATACTATTTCATTGGGAGGTAATTTGAATTGTAAATCACAATTTATTATTTATTTATTTATTTTATTTTACATTTGTTAACCGAGGGTGTCTGACTGAGCAGAAAAGGCCCTATTTCAGCAGAGGCCCAGGGAGAAAAGCTCCACATAGAAACATTACAGATACATTCAGATATTTAGACATGATCAGTATACACA
Source organism: Protopterus annectens (assembly GCF_019279795.1). Taxonomy (NCBI): domain Eukaryota; kingdom Metazoa; phylum Chordata; order Ceratodontiformes; family Protopteridae; genus Protopterus; species Protopterus annectens. The sequence continues at coordinate 538,839,277 of NC_056743.1, forward strand.
CAAATTACAATAGATATGTTTTTACAGTGGTATGCAGCACATCAACAGTTACAGTGGAGAGAACAAACAAGAAAATATTAATTTAAAAATAAAGGTAATTAATAGATTTGTGGTGTACAGCTGAAATTTAGAACATAGGTAGAATACATAGATAGTACACAGGTACAGTACATACACTGTAGATTAGCCAGTGTTTGTGAGTAAGAGTGAAAACTATTATCAAGTACTGTAGGTTTAGTATGTGTACTTTATTTGCTTTCACTAGCCTGGGGAGCAATCATGGCACTGCCGACTTTGCTTGAGATGTTGCCTGATGAGGTCTTTAAAGGAGGCTTTGGATGATGTGTTTTGAATGCTAGTAGGGACAGAGTTCCATTTTTTAGCCACCGAACTACTATATAGTGCATCTCCAAAGCTATTGTAGCTGTTGGTGACTTCTAGTAGTAGTTTGCTTGATGATCTAAGAGGCCTTTTGGCTGAGTGATGTTGTACTAGGCTTTTGAGGGTAGGACATTTATTGGGGAGGTAATAGATAGAATGCCAGAGGCAGAGCTGATTGTAGGTTAGGAGGTTGGGCAGTTCAAGCCAGTGGAGCTGTCTCAAAGCATTACAGTGATGAGTTCTATATGAGCAATTTGCAGCAAAGCGGGCAATTCTGTTATAGCAGGCTTCCATTTTGCTTAGTTCAGTTTTGTTGAGATTAGTCAGAATGGGAGATGCATAAAGTAGGGTGGATAGAAGCTGGGAGGAAGCAATGGCTGATCTTGTGTTGTTGATAAGAAATGGTTTGATACGGTAGAGTGATCCCAGTTTGGCATGTACTTTTTTAATAGTTAAGTTGAGATGACTATCATATTTTATGTGGGAGTCTATGGTTATTCCCAATAGCTTAGCCTGTGCCACTGGAGCGATTGGAATAGCATTTGTGGAGTAGATAGTAAATTGATTGTTATCAGTGTTTTTGTTAGAACTGGTTATAATCATAAGCTGAGTTTTCTTTGGAGTGAGAATAAGTTGGGCTTCGGTAAGGTGGTTTGCAATGTCAGAGAATGCTAGCTGAGTTGTTTGCAGGAGGATGGAAATGTTTTGTGCAGCACAAATTAAGTTTTTATCATCTGCATACTGAATGATAGATGCATGCTGTGTGGAGGTATGGAGGTCATTTGTGAAGATTGTGAATAGTAGGGGTTCAAAGACAGAACCCTGTGGGACTCATACAGTCATGTGCAGCTGAGGAGAGAGAGAGAGAGAGAGAGAATTTTCCCATTTCACAGCTTGGTACTTGTCAGTTAAGTAGCTTTGGAACCAGGTAAGAGTGGAATTTGATAGGTGATATTGATTTAGTTTGTTTAGCAGGATTTGGTGTGAGACTGTGTCAAGTGCTTTGGACATATCCAAAAAAAGAGTTGACACCTGCAGGCCTTCATTTTTGAGATGGTTTATTGTGTCTGTGAAGCAGTGTAGGGCTGTAGTGGTACTATGGGCAGGTCTGAATCCATTCTGAGTAGGTGACAGGATGTTGCTGTCTAGGAGATATTTTAGCACCTGGGTATGGATGCATTTTTCTAGGATTTTGGCCAGGGGGGAGAGTAAAGTAATGGGTCTGTAGTTTATAAGTTCAGTGGAGGTCCCACCTTTATGTATGGGGGTAACATAGGATATTTTCCCGAGTTTGGGCACATAGTTTTCAACAATTGATCTGTTTATGAGAGATAATATAATTTGTTGTTTACGTAGTTTTATGTAGTTTATGTCAAGGATTCTATGTAGGTAGAACTGTACGTAGCTTTCATTATAGAATTTATGAACATTTAAGAGCAGTAGAAAAGTTAGATTTATCTAATGCCCTGGCAAGACATGTGGCAGCTTATCATAAAAATATGAAGTTGGAGTTCAGATTTATTGTAATAGATCAGTTTTTTGATGCTGATAAGAGATGGGATGAACAAGACGATTTAAACTAGAAAGAATACTGCAGGCAAGAAAGGCTTAATGCAGGAGCAGATCTACGTATAAATGACAGAGACAACATCAAGGCTGTTTTGAGTAAAAAAAGGTTAAAACATTAAGGGTACATCATGTGATGTGATTAACACTATTTATATGCATTATTTGTTACACAACCAGGTCTGAAGAAGTTCTTTGTGAATGAAAGCGCTAACCGGTTGTTGTTTTAATAAATAAAGTGTGGATTTTATTTTATTGCCAAGCTGTTTTTTTTTATTTTAAAACCTATTCTCAGTGGATACTCAAGAGAGGAAAACCTCTATATAACAAACATTTTCACAGACAGTCAGCATAATTCAACACTAACAATACTGAGTTATATATAATTTAATTAGACACCATGATACCCACAGTATATGGTACATACAGCATGTTAAACTGATATGCATCTAAAGAACATTTAGCATGGTTTTACAGTGCAAGTGTAGTCACATTTCAATATTAGTACATAGACAGCAAATGAGGCATATGCAGATTTTATCAAAACTTTCAAAATTCACCTGAAACCTGTAACTAGGACATTGCTATAATACAATAAGAATTTTAGAGTACCTCTTTGGTTTGGATGCATAAAGCTGAGACTTAATAACAAGGTTGTGACAAAGCCTGGAACATTTTCTTGATAGGTATGTTATTACTGAAGTAATAGTATATATATGAAGTGTATATATATATATATATATATATATATATATATATATATATATATATATATATATATATATATATATATATATATATATATATATATATATATATATATATATAGAGTAAGATTTTGATTAAGAAGGGGGCTTTTAATGGAATTATTACAAATGCAGAACCATTATGTTGACAGAAACATTTTCAAATATTTTTGAAACTGTGGATAGATGAGATACAGTTTGGTAAAAACAAAACACAGAGCTCCCTGTAGGGTTTGTACCACTTTAATAAATGTCCTGTGGTCAGAACATCTATCTGGGATATAGAGTATGCTGTGAGCAGTCTTAGCGTATATAGGTTCATAAGATGTGTACTAGATTAACGTCCACAGGGGCCATTTTAAATCTAGCCATGCCTCTCAAATCTCTGTCAGGTTTTTGTCCCTTGATATAAGCTGGAGCCTGGGAGAACCATTTACAGGCTGCCTGTGTCCATTAGAAACATAGGTGCCAAAACATGGATGAATTTCCTGTTCCCCATCCAACTGTCAAAATTCCACTAGAATTGTGTTATGGATGAACTCTGCTTCACATGAATGGGGAGTCTGTTGTAGAGAACAGGTAGACTCTGGCATAAATACCTGTCCCTCCAGCTGGTCCTATTTATATCACAGGCAAGCTTTAAGTCTTTAGAATGTGAAATCCTTGTGCTGTGTGTTTTGTGGATATGCAGGAGGTCCATCAGGGTGGGGTCTGACAATGCCTTCTATGCCAGGAATAGATCCCCCCTCAAAAACCTGTAGGATACAGAATACAGGGATAAGGCCTTGAGCCAGTCTTCATAGGATATGTTACTTATATTCTATATTCTTTTAGTGAGGAGCCTCTGTGGATGTTCCAATTGATGGGTGTGCCTAGTAAGGTACATACCAAAGGGGCACTGTACTCAGTTATGGGTCTGATTAATGCTAAATACCATGGAACAATGATGTTCTTGGACCTAGATGGCACATCTTTGTTTATAAGTTGCCCAACATAGAATGATTTCATCACTGGTGGCCAAAGGCTAGATTACTGCCCAAGTGTGTCCCCGATCCCTCACTACTGGGTCAATTCTTAGGCATGTATTGTGAAAATGATAGTTACCAGTGGTGGATAACTTCCTGAAGGATACTATTATGCATTTCTTGGCATTTAGTTTTAGTCCATGTCTTTGACTCAAGTTATTTGCCTGTGATGGACACTCCTAGAGAACATTTGTGTCAGTAGGGGATTCTAAGACTACTCCTAATTTGCAATAATCTTCAAATTTAGTCATCCAGAGGCTGTTGACATTGGCCTTGACTTCAGAGAAGTAAATACCAAAAAGGTGCTGTCCTAAGACCGATTCCTGAGGGACTCCACTTGCTATTGGCTTCTTTTCTAGCGGTAGATTTCCCAATTCTAACTACTGCTGTCTAAGAGCCAGATGGCTATCCACCGGTTGACATATGCATTTGCACCTAATCACTGCAGTTTGTCAACAATGCCCTAATGGGGTATTGTATCAAATGCCTTTGCCATGTCAAGGAAGGCAGTGTGAACCATTTTGCCCTCAGCATACAGCTCACAGCTGTATGAAGAAAATCCCTACTGGCAGTATGTGTTTTACTTGAATGGTTGCTAAGATATCATAATCTACTTATACAAAATTACAAAATTAATATAAATTGTCTTTATTTTGGTTTAAAGCATCAAAGTGAATGAATGCCAGTAATGTAAAGATTAGTTTATCCTGAATAGCTTGCCATTTACAGTTTTCTAACACTTAAAGTTCCAGAGATATGAATATTTGAACTGTAATGTGATAAGTTCATTTTTTTAAAGGTTCAAGCCACACCCACTGAGAGTTAAAAGTACACACTTAAAAGAGCTTTACTGGCAGGAAGGAGCTAACATGCGTGTATAGTGTTTCTGTGAACAGTTCTGCGTAGGCAACAGTATTCATAGGGTTTATGGGGGGATTGAAGATTTGCCAGGTTATCACGTAATAGTAGGAAGTTAGCCTCGGAGTATTTCCTGAACATTCAGAGTTAGCTGGAATTCTGGGTTTTATTTTTATTTCAATTAAGACTGTTTTGTGGTCTGACCTTACCAGAGCAGACATTACACTAGGGGGTGTGCAGCACTCTCCCATATTAGTGAGTAGCAAATTCAGTATGTTGGCATGCCTTGTCAGTGTATTGTCAATCTGATCCAGGGAGTTTGTGTTTACAAACTCCAGGAATCTCTTTGCCTGCACATTTGGTGTCATATATGATTTCCAGTTATTAGTAGGATAATTTGTCACCCACAAATATGGTATTAGGTTGGAAGGTGAGTGTTTCCAATAATCTTAAATACATGTTATGGGTTTCCTATAGCTTGCATAGAAGTGGTAGGGAATTTTGCCTATGGTAATTTGAACATGGAGAAGCTCAAGTGCATTGTCCTGTTTGATCAGTCTTGAGGCATATCTATTTTTGATGTTAATCAAGACACCTCTGCCTTCAGTCCACATTTGTGTAGTAGCTGCTCTTAAATGTGTGGAAGGCATTACAGCCTTGTACTGCCAATGTGCTCTTTGTGGCAAAAAAACAAGTCTCAGTGACGGCACAGACATCAACATTCTCTAGGGTGAGAACTTGTAAGGAAGGGAGTTTCTTCTTTAGACTCCTAGCATTCAGCAGTAAGAACTTTAGATTTTTCTTGATTTTGATTTACTATGTCAGAAGTACTTTCAGATTGGCATTGCGTAGAAAAATCACTATGGGAGAGGATAATGTTTTAAGCTATTATTTAAATGCCTAGAGGGGAGAGGTGCAGACCATCCCAGGCAAAGTAGGATAGCCTGTTGGCCATCTTTTTCCATGCTAACAATTATTGTTTCCATGTTGCCTCTGTTCATATGGTCTAGGGAGATATGACTCAGGTCCTTTACACTCATATGGAATACTCTTACTGGAACTTGTAGTCCAATTATGTGAGTGTGTGTGTGTGTGCAATGTGGTAGAGCCTGGTCCCTGATAAGCCACTGACTGTGACATTCTCCTTACTCAACCTGGTGAGAGTGGCATTAATGTGTCTCACTATGGAATCTCCAATGGCCATCATGTTGGATTGTGTGGTGGCTTGTTTTATGGGCTTAGAAGTACAGTCCATAAGATTTGGCGGCATGTGCTGATGTGGGTTTTTTTTGAAAGAGTGCATTTGGGGCAGTCAAGCATATTTGTTATGTGCACTTCATCTAGGAGGTCTTTGGGGTTTAGACAGATTGCATTTAAGTGCTTCACGATATGTGGGTCTATGTGTCTGCTTTGAACTGTATATACTGATAATTTGACTGACATGAAGAGCGCCTTCATGTGGGAGGTTTGCCCCCAGTGACATTCTGTAAATCCATCTCTCACTGACAGGATGCAGCTTGGAAATGGATGGCATGATGGTAAGGAGGAGGATGGACATCCTATGTATCCAGGAGACAGACTGGCTTGGATCCAATGTCTACTACTCAGGAGGACAGACTAGAAATGGGGTTGGAAATGTTGTGAAGGAGAGAAGACAGTAAGGGATGTCATCAGACTCCAGTGTAATGACAGGGCATTATTCAAAATCTCACCATATGCCCCAAGGCAGGGTTGTGATAGTGAGAAAAGTAGTGTACTCAGACAGCAGTTGAAGGACCTAGTATATAAAAGCAAGACAACATCAGTTGGTGTTCATAATGGGTGAACTGAATGAACATATTGGGACAGAAAGAACAGCATATGAGGACTGTATGGGGCAACAGGAATAAAGAAGAGGAGGCCATTTTATATTACTCTCTGAAAAATGTCTTGATGGTGGCCAAAATATGGTTTAGCAAGAGACAGAGAGAGAGTCACAAGACCATGTACAAAAGTGTCCAACATGCAACTTTGGTAGACTTCACCCTAGGAAAGAAAAAGCAGTGGGGTAGAATCAGTGACGGCAAAACCATCCACAGTGAAACAGTCAGTCCACAGGATAAACCACCGATTACCAAAATTAACTGCAAGCAGTGGTCAGAGAAGGCTTTAAGGTCAAAAGAGACAAGGCTGAATACCTGGAAGATGACTGGTGAGAAAGTAAAGGAGTTCAAGGAACTACTCAGAGCTCTAATATCTCAGGAAGAAAAAGAATTTGGTGGAGTTGAGAAAGAATGGCAGCACCACAAAGCAGGATGTATAAAGATTATAGAAAAGATATATGGCTGGTTAAGTTATTGAAGTAAGGTATATAAGAAAATCTAATGATGGAATGCAGAAGTCCAGGAAGTCAGCAAACGAAAGAAGGAGTTCAGGAATAGTGGAAGGTAGAAAAGACAGACTAGGCTAGAAAGGTACACTGGTTGTTTAACAAAGAAGCTAAGAGAAGAGTTGCAATAGCAATGAACATGGCATCAGAGGCATTCTACCAGTTTCTGGAAAGGTGCTCAGTAAATACCACAAAGAAAGTCTATCAGGTTGCAAGGCAAACAGAAAGATAAAGAAGCTAGTCAGACACCACTCATAAGGTATGCTAGCAGCAACTTGCTCACCAGACACTCCCCCAGGCCCATCTCTGCACTTGCTTTTAGTCCTTTTTAATTTAATTACATATTTTCAAACTGTGTGTGGACTAGTATTGCTACATATTCAAGTGTGCCAGCTTGCACTGCATGAGAATTGTATTTACTACTGCTTTTGCTACTTTTCTAAAAAAAAAAAAAAAAAAAAAAATGAATCTGCTTATACTGTACTTGTGTTTCTTCCTACTTTATTTTGCTTTTGCATCATCTTAAAAGTACTCAATTGTATTTATTACTGCTTGGTGTAACTCATTCTAAGCCTTTTAGTTTAAACACTTGGGCTTCAGACAAGTTGTTTTACATTAAGAGGGTTTGTGGGAATTGCTGATTGAGGGCTCAGTGTCTGTTATTCTAAAAGTGTATTAATTCAGGTTTAAGCACTTGGGCTTTCAGGCCAGTTATTTAACATTAAGAGGGTTTGTGGTCTGCACTCTTGTGGGAGGAGAGGCTGGACTCTGCCCTTCTGAGCTGGGAATTTCTGGTTAAAGGCTTATAGTGCATGCATATCTGAACTGTTTCTTACTGAAATTGGTACATCTTGTTTGCTGTAGCATAGACTAGATCCAGGCCTGCTGAATCTAGCTTTGTTTGTATAACTTGAGCACTAATCCAGGCATTCTTTAAAGTATTCAATTGTATTTATTACTGCTTGGTAGTAACTTGATTAAAGTGTAGCTATCATTCTAAGTCTTTTGGATTAAGCACTTGGGCTTCAGACCAGATGTTTTACATTAGGAAGGTTTGTGGCATGCACTGTGGTGGCAGGACAGGTAGCTTTCATCCTTCTAAGTTGGGAACTACTGATTGAGAGCTCAGTGTCTGTTATTCTTAAAGTGTATTAGTTCTGGTTTATGCACTTGGGCTTCAGGCCAGTTATTTTACATTAAGAAGGTTTGTGGTCTGCACTCTTGTGGGAGGAGAGGCTGGACTCTGCCCTTCTGAGCTGGGAATTTCTGGTTAAAGGTTTATAGTTCCTGCATATTTGAACTGTTTCTTACTGAAATTGCTACACCTTGTTTGCTGTAGCATAGACTAGATCCAGGACTGCTGAATCTAGCTTTGTTTGTATGCTTGTTGTTTGTTTGCTTGTTATTTCCCTGGAACGCTAATTCCACCTAAAACGCGGCTTCTCAGCGCTTCTGTGGATCCCTAGTGATATCTGCATTGCTTAATGTACTTATTTCCTTGTTTCACTTGAAAGAAAGTTACTGTTTGTCGTTTTTGCATTTAAGTTACCTGTAACACAATGCACTTAAGTTACCTGGCACATGCTCACTAAAGCAATTATATAAGTCAGCACTAAAAATTAAAAGCACTACACCCTCACTCCCCATTGGCCCTCGTTTTAAATTATAAAGGAATTTCCAATATTATTCTAGCATGTCCAAAGGTCAGTTGTCAATCTCCTTTCCGGTCCAGCTGGTGAATCTGGGAATCTTGAGGCAATGTTACAACTGCCTCATGTACACAGACAACCCTCTCCTCCTCCCAACAAATTCCAACACATGTGAGAGATGCAACCATATAGCCAAACTGGAGGCTAAGCTCTCTCAACTCAGTAATGGCATAACCAGTCAGGAGGAGAAGGAAACCACACTCACTACAATTCCAGTCTGACATAGACCTACCACGACAGCAAACCAAACACATAATCACACAAAAACATACTCGGAGGCTCTAAATAAAGATCTGCCTAAGCAGCAGAGACCTCCAAACCAGACACCCAAGCAACCGTTACCCCAAAACAAAACACGTGCAACACATATCTCACAAAGCCGGTGTGCTGAACAGTCACAGCCCTTAAGGTTAAACAACACACCTGATACACTTGTAATAGGTGACTCTATCATCAGGCACACTGACGTCTCACTCACCAGGCTGAACAAAGAGAAGGTCAGGGTGAGCAGCCTGTCGGGCGCTAGGATCCACCACATAACACAAGCACTCAGGTCACTCCAAGGCAAGTACAAATATGACTCAGTCATTGTCCATGCTGGTGTGAATGACCTGAGACGTACCTCCCTGGACTACATGAAAAGAGACATAGAGGAGCTCTCTGACCATGTATCCCAGGCCGGTATGACCCTGACCTTGAGTAGCATCTTACCCTCACCAAGAATGATGCCACAATATGAAGACAAGATGATCAATTTCAACAATTGGCTTAAGTACTGGTGTCATTCAAATGGGATCCAATGCCTGTCAGCCTGGGATGATATGCTCAACAAGCCACGATGCTTCGCTAGGGACGGCTTGCACCTGTCACCCCTGGTCTTTCGGATATTGGCAAAGGCTCTTGCTACCCCCATAGTGCCTTTTTTAGGCAAGGCTCAAAAGACAAACCCACCTCCATAGGTATCACAAGGGATAAGAAACTAAGAGTAATGCTACTCAACACCAGAAATCTAAACCTCAAGATGCACGCACTCAAAACTCTCCTTAGCATGGAGAACATCGATATCTGTGCAGTAACAGAAACCTGGTTCAGGGCTCCCGAGAGCACCCCAGCACTACCAGGTTATACCTCATACCATGCTTTTCGGCCCCAAAACTTGGACCGAACCACAAAAGGATGGGGAGTATCAATATTCATCAAAGATATCCACACCTCCAGGTTGGTGGCAAAGCACGAAGCATCAGAGACTATCCATGTGCAACTAACAGTGGGTAAAACTGCCTCCCAGTTTATAGCCTGCTACAGACCACCCTCCCAAACCCAGGAACCCCACTCGGCCTTCCTGAGAACACTGGAAAATATGAAGGTCTCTCCAAACACCATTATATTGGGCAACTTCAACTACCCAAACATAGACTGGGAGCATTACTCTAGCTCCAACACCCTAGCCCAAAGGTTCCTAGAATTCATAAACTCAAATGCTATGGAACAACTTGTTACCACTCCCACAAGAGGGGAAAACACACTGGACCTGATCATCACCAACATGGGGACTCTATGCTCCAGACCAGAAGTGTATCCCTCACTGGTAAGATCAAACCATAAACTGATCTCACTGGATATTTACATCCTGACCCCACCCCCTGCCCAGAAAACCACAGTGAAAAACTTCTCTAAAGCAAATTTCACACTCCTCAAAACCGAGGTGGAATCCTTCAAAGCCCCCGGGCCTGTGGAAAATACGGCCCAGACCGCAGAATCCTTTATAAATGCATTCTATGAACACCTTCAGGAATGCATGGATCATGCAATCCCAGATAAAATCAAGACCCAATCCTCCAAAGGCAGACATCCTGTCTGGTGGACCCCAGCCATAAACAAACTATACAATAGAAGGAGGAAGCTACTACATGATAGAGCAAAATCCCAAAAAGGGAAGGCATCTCTGATCAGTGTTAGCAAAAAACTAGGGGCACTCATAAAATCATCTAAGGCCAGCTTCGAGAGAAAAATTGCACAGGACACTAAGGATAATCACAAGGCTTTCTTTAGTTATGTTAGGAACCTGGGTGGGAATTCCCAGATATGCTCAGAATTAGTCCAAAATGACAAAAAATACACCGAACCCACAGACATTGCCAACATCCTAGCTGACAGGTTCAGTGCAAACTTCTCCCCCCCCTCACCACCAAAAGGGCAAATATCTATCCCATCAGAGTGCTTCCCCCCTGACATCTCAGATGCTCAGGTAAGAGCCGCCCTCTCCAAAGCAAAAAACACAGCATCAATGGGACCAAATGGTGTCCCAGGCTGTGTCCTACATGAACTCCAAGAAGAGCTAAACCCAAACATAAAACTACTGTTCAATCTCAGCCTTACTACAGGATATGTACCCAAAGAGTTGCGTACAGCAACAGTGGTCCCTCTCCACAAAGGTGGTGCCTCAACGGACCCTGGAAACTATCGCCCCATAAGCCTGACTAGCTTGGTCTGCAAAGCTATGGAAAGGATCATCATGGACCTCATAAATAAAGACACTGGATCCTATCCAGTTCGGCTTTGTTAAGGGCAGATCCTGCCTCTTAAACCTGGTTGATTTCTTTGAAACAGTCATCAAGGCCATTGACGAGGGGAAGGTGGTCCACACAGCCTACTTGGACCTTGCAAAAGCCTTTGATACAATACCCCACTTGAGTATTATAGATAAGCTCACCAGCTTAAATATAAACCCCTATGTCACTAGATGGGTTGCAAACTGGCTCAAGGACAGAACCCACATGGTTAGAATTGCTGGAGCCATGTCCAATTCCAAACCAGTTACAAGTGGCGTCCCACAAGGCTCAGTCCTGGGACCTCTCTTGTTCGGTATATATTTCTCGGAGGTACAGGCTAACACGGAAGGACTGTGGCTGACCAAGTTCGCAGATGACTGCAAACTGGGTGCCATAATCGACTCTCCAGCCGACACAAGCATCCTACAAAAGGGCTTCATAGAAACAGACAACTGGTGCCAGTGCCATGGCCTCAAGCTAAATGCCAAAAAGTGTATAGTCATCCCTTTTGGCAAAAACAAAGTGCCCACAAATTACCACATAGGTGGTAATCCATTAAGTAAGGAAGAAGTAATTAGGGTCCTGGGGACACAAGTTCATAGCAATCTCTCATTTGACAACCACGTGGCCAAAGTGGTTAGAAAAACATTTTATATAGCCCACCTAATCATGAAGGGATTCACATCTAGATCATGGGAGGTCATCAAGCCTCTTTACTCATCCCTCATCAGGCCCATAATTGAGTACAATGCCCCTTTTGGGATGTACCTTACCAGACACCTGCAGCAACTGGAAAGACCCCAAAAGTACCTCACCAAGAGGATCAAAGGGCTCAAACAGATGCCATATGCTGCCCGGTTAAAGAAACTCCAGCTCTACTCAGTGGCATACCGCCTGCTCAGAGGTGATCTGTGCCTGATGTATAAAGCCATGTCCAACCCGGAATTAATGGACATGGTGCACCTCAGAAAATCCAAATCCCATGGAGCTATGCGCTCAAGAGGCTTGAACCTCAGCACTGAAATAAATAGGACATGCTGGAGGGACAGATTCATAACCCAGAGGCTCCCTTCACTCAGGAATAAAATCCCAGTCCAGGTTAGGCAGAGTCCCTCATTCACTCTCTTCAAGAGGAATCTTGATGAGTGGATGGGAGATAGTAGGTTTACCCCGGGTATCACTTCTGTGTCACTGTTAGACTGAGGCACAGTATACTAACCTCGAAAAAGGGCATAGCAAAATTCATTTAAAATGGGTGGCGAAAGCCAAACACACTCTGGCTAGGCTTATAAATGCTCTAGGGCAGATAGCCTAGTATGAACCTATGAAACTATGAATGGGTGTGCATCAGGGTTAAAATCTAAGCCCACTACTTTTCATACTGGTGATAGACTACATTAGCAAACATGTCATTGGGAACTGGTCAACAAACACGCTGTATGCATACAATGCCTAATTAAATGCAGACTCTGAACAATACCTTCAGCAAAGTATAGAGGGATGGAATGCAAAACTGAATGCAAATGGATTAAAACTGAGCACAGATAAGACAGTTGTAATGGCAACAAATGGGAAAATCAGAATAAGCTGAGAATTGAGATAGAAGAGAAAGCAGTGAAACAGGTTAACATCTTCACGTATCTAGGAGGGAAGGTTGAGATGAAGGGAAATCTGAATGAGGCACACAAAGCTAGAATCAGAGGGGTTGCAGCCAGCTGGCAAAGAGGGTTAGGGTTTGTGCATGACAGATGAATGCCAAAGAAGCTGAAAAGTAACATGTACAAAACAGTAGTTTAGCCAGTACTACCGTATGGTACACAAACCTGGGCAGTAAAGGCAGAGCAATTGAGGAAGCAAGAGGTGATGGAGATGAAGTAGGATGCACACTGTGGGACCTACTATGAAATGAGGACATCACAATAGAAGACAAATTAGTTCCAAGGCCAAAGAGAGCAGATGTTGCTTGTTTTGGGACATGTGCAGAAAAGCAGAACACCATATGGTGACGAAGATTTAGAACAGACAATAAAAAGGCAACAGAAAATGAGGGCATGCAGTAAAGAAGTGGATCGATTGTGTGAGAGAAGACCTGCAACAGTCAGACATGAGTGTTGAAGTAGTTAGGATAGTGGCACTGAATTTAGGAATGGCAACAGTTGACAGGATGCCCCTGTAATGATAGGAGATCCTGCTAGCCATGCCAGAGCGAAGTAGGGCAGTGGATGTATGACTTGTGCCTGAATAGCTAGCTGGAATTTTGTAAATAATTGTATGTCATTGGTATATCAAATTGATCTGTACAGATGATTGTGCTGAAAATGTATTTGTGAGCTTTTCTTGTGTTAATTGTGTTAAAATCCATTAACAGTGCGCCCTGCAGAAATGAAGAGAAATTTACATGTATTATGGTATCTGAATCAAATGTATATGTTTTAATAGAGGACACTGGCACAGCAATGTTTAACCAGCTGGCTTATTTTCAGAAAAAAAAAATAAAGAAAATATAAATGAGCTGTTGAATCAATGAATGTCACCCCACAGTCCTGAGGAGACCCAGAGATGGTAGGTCTAGCAGCAGCCATTATCTGTTAGCTTTTGTAAAGAAGTGGGGAAGTGTTGTGATTGTTTCAGGCTCCTAGGCATTGCCTATAAAGCTGTAAATGTGTATTGTAGCTATCTGCTGAAGTCCTGTCTCAAAGTACAAAAGGAGATATTGCGGGAACCTAGAGTCAGGTGACCAGATGAGGTCATTCTGCAAGTCGTCTTGGATATTTTATTTTACAGGAAATAATCTCAGAGGAAGTAATCTCAGAAGTTAGAGTATTCTGTTTGGAAGCCTGACAAGAAAGACTGCTCACATATTTCATCTTGCCTTGCCCAAGTAAGTTATTAGGGAACAGTATAATTCTCTTAGATTCAGTCAGGAATATAGTGAAGCTTAGTTTAGAGATTGTTTTTCTTTACTCGCATGAGTCTGTCCATCAATGTTATTTTCAATATTTTTTGTGGCTTATTATCAATATATATTTAGTATTTTCTTGCTCTTTTATTATTTATTATTAAATATATTTACACTTTTCATTGTGGCTTGTCCTTTTTAGAAAGTATTAACCTTTGAGAGTACTTATACTTATTTGGTGACACTGTACGGACCACTCCAGAAGGTCTAGTCATCTTGGTGTACTACTACCATTTGTGTTAGTATTAATAATATTGCACAGTATAATTGGACACCCTTTGTTAAAAGCTTTAGAGTAGATGATTGTGAAGTGTCTGGTAGCAGTGATAACTTCTTTCTGCTCTGGGCAGAAGGGGACACAGCAGGTAAACCTGTGCCAGCCTTTCCCAGGTGTGTGTGTGTGTGTGTGTGTGTGTGTGTGTGTGTGTCTGTGTGTGTATGTGTGAAAATTAAATCTCTCAGTGTGTGTGTGTCAGCTACTTCTGACAAGGACATTAAGTATTAGGTTTACAGAGAGGATGCTGGAGGACTTGGCTTGGACACTCAGCTGAGGATCTAAACCCTAGAGGTGTACCAGTAGGGAGTCTTACTGGGGATTTGGAGGGAGGCAGATATAGAGACATCCAGAACCTGGGCTGAGTGTGCTCTGTGTGTGCTCTTAAGGGAAACTGTACTTGATGCAGAGAGGTCTGCATCTAGAAATACTGAGTGTATCCATTTGTATTCCAAGTGCAAGTCTCTCTCCAGTGTTAGTGATGAGGATTCAGGCTGCTTGATTACTAGCCCAGCATGGGGACAACAAAGACTGGTGCCTAACACATATTGGTAGCAGCAGTGGGCATTACAATCCCAACTCCATGTAAACAGACAAAAAAAGACAAAAATGGGGGTTGAAGATTATGATGATGATGATGATATAGGCACAGAAGTTGAAGGCAGTGAAACATTCATTATATGTGGCTAATTTTCATGAATTTTACAATTTTATTATAACACTGTACCATTTTTATCTACCTGAGAGAGTTACAATTTAATGGAAACTGATATGGCTCAACAGATTATGGAGTTGATAAAGGGATGACTTTATAAAAAAGTCCTAGCTTCCAGTTAATTAATGATCTGAAGGCTGAATGTGCTGATGACATATTAAACTAGGCTCAACTCTTATTCCCAATTGTTTGGTATTTTGGAACAGCTAAATAGTAGTATCAAGTTATAATGTAGTTAAATCATAGTAGTTTAATTATTGCATTGGAAATGTAAATGCCATCAGTTTTCAGTTTTTGTAATGGAATGCTGTAGGACAGACAGACTGAAGACTATATATATTAGTGGTGTCATCTACATTTTGAAATCATATACCAATAGCTGCTTATGACAATGACAGTATGCTGTAAAATGAAGGTGTTTCACAGGATGTAGAAAACCAAACTAATTTTGGTGAACTCAAAGAAAACATAAATGCACACACCAGAGAATATAGAAAAATTGATGTTAAAATAACCTAAATGTCACGATACATTCAAATGGAAATCCCATCCAAATCAAAACAAATTATCTAAAGTAAAATAGAAAACAGGTCCCTCTAGCATAAAAAAAAACCCTGTAATTTAATCAAGACTCTTAGTGGGTATAAATCATATGCAAGCTAACTGATGGATGTCAAAATCTGCTGTAAAGTATTAACAAGTGATAAAACTTCAAGTCAGGATAATGGCTCCAAACACTTGAAAAAAACTGCTTAGGTAAGAAATCAGGAAAGATAAATGAATAGCAGCCAATATAAAGATGAGGGGAAAAGAAACTTTGAAATGGTCTATCTTAGTACGCACGTGTTTAAAAAAATACATGAAGGATCCAGCTGCCATCACTGCCATATATCTAGTGAGGCAGCAGGAAAAGTTAAAAAAAACAAAACAAAAAAAACCCTCAAATAATGATAGAATGGTGAGGAAGAATGTTAAGCCAAAATTATGTGGCCTACATAAATTAATAAAATATAGAATCGGCAGATAACTGAGGAAAATAGAGATGTAATTAACACATTGTATAACTAATGTCTTCAGTGTGTCCTCCATATTTTTTTACTTTACTTCAGAATACTTGCATAAGACTCCCTGTGTATTTTGGCATAATCAAATAATTCAAGACATTCTGGAAACTACAAACTGCCACACATTCATATCCCTGGACTTATTTGCAACATATGGAAAAACTCAATAAAACAGCTTCCTGTTAATTTGACTGAATGAAATATAGACTTAGTGCTACATTTTTCATTAACATAAGATGATTCAGACTGCTGGGTATAGCTATGCGAAACTACAATAGTATCGTATTACTTTTGGAGTAGGACTACGTCTTGAAAATAACTCATCAGTATAGGTGGGAGCAGCTGTTACTTTCTGTCTTGCCTACTCCATGTAAACAATATGAGGATTCTTGGTAACTCTGATGCATATTTCATAGGTTCATAGTTAAATATAAGGCTAGCAGCTCTTGTCGGCCATTTTAAGCCTAGCTAGTTTCCCTTTTTGTGCTCAAAATAGCCAATCCCATTTGATTACAGATTGGCCTTACCAATCCAAAGGTCAGTAATAATATAGCACCCCTAATAAGAAAAACTGGAATCGTACCATAGATAATTTCAGGTGACCCATGCATTGTGATAAAACATTTAGGTGCTGCCTCTCTCCATTAGTGGTACAGGGGGCAGTCCTCAGGTAAATTTTTTGTTTCCTATACATAGATCGAAGTTGCACTTGAAAATACGCAGGGATGAACTTTGTTTTATGTGGATGGGACATCTGTTCCACAGCAGTGGTATCCAATGCGAAATACACCTATCCCTTCATACTGTTCTATTGATGTTAAAGAAGAGGTTTTGATACCTAATTTGAGTATTTCTAATGGCAACTGACTTACTAATGTGTATTAATTCCATCAGCAAAAGGTTGGGGGATGCCTCATATGGCAGACACAGGTCACCTCATAGCAGTCTGTACAATAAAGACTACAGTGACAGAGCTTTGAGTCAGTCCATGAAGGACATGTTGTTTAAGACTTGTATCCTTTTAGTAAGGTATCTCTGTGGGTGTTCCGGTTGTTGCATTTGTCTGGACAGATACACACCAAAGAGGGCATTATTTTCAATGAGTGGACTAATCAGGCCTAACTAAAGCAGGACAAATACGCCCCTAGATCTAGGCACAGTCCCTTTGCTTATAAGCCGTGCAGTATAGAATGACATTCTTATAACAACAGACACATGTTGGTCAAATGTTAGGTCACCATCCACATAAATTCACAAATCCCAAACAACTGAGTCAACTCTTAGGAGACGAGTATTGTCAATGTGGTAGTTCGCTGGGACAGATGACTTCCTAAAGGATACAGTAATACATTTTTTTGTAATTTAGTATCACTCTTTGACTTTTGCACCAGTCATTTATTTGAGACAAACCTTCCTGTACAATGGCCAAGTCATTTGGGGATTCAATGACTACTCCTAGCTTGCAGTCATCTGCAAAATTAGCTAGCCAGAGCCCTTTGGTATTAGCTTTTACTTCAGAAAAGTAGATGCCAAACAGAAGAAGTCCCTGCATAGAACTCTGGGGTACTCCACTGGTAACTGGTCTGTTTGTGGAGGTAACTACACCTACTTTTGATGATCTGCATCCTATCTGTGAGTCAGTTTAGAATCCAGTGGGTGACATAGGAGTTTCTTTTCAATTTATTTAGTTTTTCTGCTAAGCCTGAGTGAGGCATTGTGTCAAAAGCTTTGGTGAGGTCAAGGTATGTGGTAGTTAACATTATACCTTCAACCATTGCTTTGGTGACCTTTTCAAAAATATTCAGCAAGTTGAGTTAGCTTGACCTGCTCTTGATGAAGCCAGACTGAGATGAGTCCAGTATTTGGAGGTCCCCTATGTCACGATCAATTAATTCCATAATAAGCCTTTTCATGGAATTTCAAATGAGGCTGGTCAGACTTATGGGTCTGTGATTGGTCTTGCCTTATGCAGCGGAATGACTGTAGCTGTTCTGCATTCACTTGGTACAAAACCTATATGGAATCTGAGACTGAACAGTGTTTTTAAGGGTGTGTCTAAAACATGCTTAATGCTATTTAAGATGCATCAAGTCATACTGTCAGGACTCATCAATGCAGTAATTTTAGCTTTTGATAGCACTTTTAGGATTTGGTATTATGTGATAGCTGGATATATGCCAATTTCAGGTATATCTTAAAGGACAGACAGAGGGGAGAGAACGGTAAAGTTTAAGGTAAATTTATTGGGCAATACATTCACTATATCTTTAGCCTCATTGTAGGTAACATTGTTCACAATCAGCTCAGCACATTACAATGTTGTACTTTTGAGATTATGAACAAAACTAACAAATACCTTGTGATTGTCTTTGGTAGCTATTTTAGCCTCAAATGTGGCTTGGGGGATTTTATTAAGCTCTTGAGTTGTTTCTTTATTTCAATGTCAAGGGTTCCAACATTCTGGGAATTGCTCTTCTTACTTTTGATAAAATTATTTTCCATTTATTATAAAGCTTGTAGATATTATGGTTCCATCACATGGGTTTGTTTCTGGAGTTTTCCCTGCACTTATTCCTATACAGTACTGCAACATCTATGCAGCTGTTTACATACTGGTATAGTAAGGTGATGTACATTATTGCATTTTCAGTAGAGTTAACTGGGTTTGGAGGGGATTTGATGCTTGCCAAATCATCACTTAGGAGTAGATAGTTTGCCTTAAAGAAATGTCCAAACGTAGCTTGGGTGGAAGGGATGTCTGGTTTCAGTTTTATTCCAAAGGAGACTGCTTTATAGTCAGACCTAACAAGTGATGAATATATGCAAAGGATGGTGCAAGATGGTCCCATATTAGTAAGGACTAGATCCAAGATGTCACTTCCCCTAATGTTTACTCTGACTAATTGTACCATGGCATTTGTATTGACAAAGTCCAGGAATCTCTGTATTTATACAATAATGATGTTGTAGGTTTCCTACTCTATAGCTGGATGGTTTAGATCACCTAAGAAAATGGGTGTCTATATTATATATTCAAACTTTCTATACTTCGAATCCCATATGTTTGACAACATATGATCAAAGTTTAAAAGTTTGAAAATATAAAAAAAAACTTACCTTAACGGTGCAGGCTACTACTTAAATATACTAACTCCTTGATCATACTTCAGTGCAGAAAAGGGAAATTCTCCCATTCTGCACTGAATGGCACAGTTACGTTTAACCTTCGAACGCTTGAAATTTCGATCATAAAGTGCCAACCATATGCCATTCTAAATTTCAAGCATTCTTGGATCTAATAGGAACCCAGAAAATGGTACTAGGTTTAATACTGAACGAGCCTACTTCCTGAGGATAGGCATTGTGGCTTTCTTGTGTAATAATAGAGGGAGAACTATCATTGGCTAACATATGGTACATGACCTTTTTGATGGTTATTTGGATATGAGGAAGCTGTAGTGCATCCTGCTACTTTACCAGCCTTGATGTGAGTCTCTTCTGGATGTAGATTGAGACACCTCCATCTTTTTTCCCCATACATCTCAGTAGATGGTCTAAACGTGTGGGAAACATTGTAGCCCTGCACAGCCAAAGTACTCTCGGCTATTTTAAACCATGTCCAGTCACTACACAGACATCAGTGTCTTTCAGGGTAAGAAGGGCTTGTAATGAGTGGAGTTTCTTGTTCAGGCTCCTAGCCTTGATCTGTAACAGCTTCAGATTTCCCTTTGCTTGTTTTGATATGTTGGTAGGTTTATCTTGTTTGCATTGCCTAAAAAGCCACTATGCGGGTGGACAATGTCTTTGCCAATAAATGAAACCCTAGAGGGGAGAGATGCAGGTCATCCCTGAGAAAGCTGCATGGTCTATTGAACATATCCTCCTGACTGAGAACTATGGGACCCCCCCCCCCCTTTGGTTGACACCAAAAATTTAAGCCAATTATTGAAGTCAGGTATTTTTTGCTCATATCATGACATCGTCTAGGGTAAGGTAAAATACTGTTCGATTCTAAGATCATACCTACATTGGATACATAATCTGAGAGCTTCATCATGGCCCTCTTCATATAATCCAGAGAGCTACACTTCTTGTCCTTGACACCAACACAAACTATGACAGAGTCACACTGGTACTTATTGGTCAAGGAAATGAGTGCAAGCCTAATCTGATGGATCTAGGCACCAGACAAGCAAATACCCATCATTCCTTCCTTGCTCAGCCTGGTAAAAGGCACATATGTATGTCTTACAATGGAGTCATGTATAACAAGAATGTTTGGGTGGGCTGATGCCTGACTTACAGGCAGAGCAAATATGACTTTGGTCTTTGTGACTTTTTTTAAATCAAGGTCACTATTTGTTTTATTAGCATTACCTACTTCTGTTAACATAACAAACATGCTAATATTCTTCCTTACAAGACTGAGCAGCTGCAGTGATTTATTTAATTTGCTTTTGTGGACAAGGACAGGCTTTCTAAGCCAAAAAAGGCCCATTTTCAGTGGTACTCAAGGAGAACATTTCCAAACATATTAGTAAACCAACAAGTTTAAGGACCCTAGGTAAGGAAACATCTATTTCATGTGCTCCAGAGCTTTGTTAAACACACATACTTGTGGTGTTAGTCTTTTGTTGTGTTAAATGTGCCTGAACAGTATTTCATTTCTTGTACACACACAGAATATAATTATTTCAGCTTTTGCAAAAATGTAAGGCATTGCTTATATCTTTCCGTGATGTGCTTATGGTAGATATTTTTAGCTTAACTACAATAACTGAAAAAGATAACATAAAATCAGAACAGCCAAAATACATTGTGTGCTGCTGAATAGTAAAAGAAATTGGATAACAAAATCTGAATTTTACATTTTGAAACGTATTGAGACTTTCTATATCAACATAAACTGGTGTAATTAATTTAGAGCCTTAGTATTTCTGCAGAAAGCAAGGCCTATTACAGCTATTATTATGCTTTGTCAATCAATATTTCTTCCAAGATTCACATACAGTGATGCCTGAAGGTTCACGCTCTCTACACTTGTAATGATTAATATCAGGATGGTAAAATAATAATGATGTAGTTTAAAATCAAATTCTTTTGCACAAAGACACAGTCAGTTCCATATGTTTGCTAGATGTTTACAGACCGTGATCAATAAATCTAAAAAAATTAAATTATGTCTCTGCATTACATTATCAATTGAAGAAATGTTATTGCTACTACCTTACCCCCTTCCTGAGAAGCAATATGTATGTGTTAACCTTTTGTGTATGAACTTACACAGAAACACAAACCACATGTATGCATACACTCACACCTATAAATTTATACATTTGCATAAAAATATAAATAAGTGTGCCTGTCTGTATTTCTTAATTCATCTTAAAGAAGGTTAGATTTGAGAATCATCTATCACAAAAACTAATTTGTTGTAACAAAAGCAAATTGAGGCTAACAACATCAAACCAAATCCCATCAAACTGCTAAAATGTACGGTTACAAGAAAAAAATAATTATTCAGCAAATAAGGTATTAAATCTAAACAACAGAATTAAGCTAATATGGATACAAACTTCAAGCAAAAGTTATCTTAATAATTATGTTCTAATTTCATATTAGCATGATAATATAAAATCTACCTCACTTGAGTATAAATTTTATAAGAAAGGAATGTTTGTATAAGGTCACCTCAAAATATGAGAGTGCAAAAGACCATCACCTTGACAATATAGGTTGTATTCCATGAGTATTAGGCCTGACAAAAATCAATGCCCATGTATCGGAGCTCATGACAAATATAAGAAAATGTAACATTATTAAGAAATCATTTCTGCACGGAGAAGAAACCCCCTTCTTCACAGGTACTGCTGCTATGCCTTCATAAAACCCAAACATTATTATACTCAAAGTTGTCTACATCTTGGAGAAAGAACAGTAGCTGACAGGTTTCATGAAGCCTGTCAATGCCCTCCAAGATGCTATGAGACTGACAGAACATGCAGCTAAGGAATTGTCTTATATATGTCTCAGAATAACAATAAGATGAGCGAATTCAGCACAGGGGAATGAAGGCCAGACTGCGACATGCAAGGCCTGAATTCAGTTAGCGGCTTAAGAGATGGATCAGATCACACATTCCTGGAGGGAGGCAAGATATTGGGAATCTATCTTAGGCTGGGATTTGGTGCATTGGAGTCTGGATCATAATCCTCTGGCTGGAGGCAGGCATGGCAGAAGGAGAGAGCATGAGTGGGTCAGCACCACAGGTGAAGATAAGTGCAATGATGTCCTCACTGAACCTGATAGCATTCCCTTTCCTTTCATATTCCAAAATTCTCAACTTCCCCAGTACAGGATGCGATGCCCTCATCCTGATTTATCACCTCTCTTAATAGCGGAATGGCATTCTTACGGAAAAATTATCAAAAGGTTGCCATCTTCCTGGAGAAGTAGGGGAAACCTGCAGATTTCTAGCTGGGTTTTGCAAGATGTCTACCTCAATAAATAATATGATTTAGGGAATATCAACAAAATTAGGAGAAACAGATAATAAGGTCCTTCATTCTTGCTGGAAAAGCAGGGGCCAGTGCCAGAGACACAGCAGGATGCAGCTGAATAACTCCACAATAATACAGAGTGTGAGGAAAAGAGAACACTGAATTGTAAGGAAATACATGGATTTCAGAGGCAGTGGGGTAGGGGGCCATAAAAAAATAAAGTAGAAAAACAAAACCTTGGGCTCCTGTGCTCTTTTAGTTAACTACATACATAAGAGACTTGCACAACTAAATATATGCTGAAAAAATACTTTATGATGATTCCATAGGAGAGCAAACCCCATGTGAGTAGCTGTGTTCATTAAACCACCTAATATTTATTTCAGATTTAAGATTATAGCACATCAGATGAACATTATTTTGCAACATTATTCTGACATATTTAAAGGTAATGTGACAATCATTATAAGACATAATTACCATGAGTGCAGTAAGCAAAACATGAAGCAAGTGAAATGCATTGGATTTGCCTCTGAAAAAAGTTTAAAAGAGCTGCATTCTAAGTAAATAATCTTCATTTCCATTATTAGCATTACTGTTTCAAATTCATCTTACGTTATTGCATTATTTTACTTCTCATAGGGGGCTTCTATAACATCTCATTCTCTGCAGAACATTCATCTTGTACCTTAATGAAGTCTTTGTGTATCATATACCTAACAAGTGTAATGGGAATCCTGTCAAATGAATCTTCAGTACCTCTGTGCAGGATCAGTAACTTTTCAATCTATGTTACCGTGTTTTGGGAAAATGTGATTTCAATTTCAACAGTAAAATTTATCATCTTTGTAGTACTAAACTGTGTCGTGATACGTCAGAACAGAGACTTAATATAGGTAAATACAAAGATGCATGAATTATGGGAAAGGGGAAAAAGATAAAAAAGTTTAATACCCATTCAAAAAAGATCGGCAAAATAATTTTCTAATATATATATATATATATATATATATATATATATATATATATATATATATATATATATATATATATAATAACATATTTTTGATGGACAGGGCAAAATAAGAGAACAATCAGAAATGTTATACAAAACTCTGCATAACTGATAGATATGCTTAATGGCTGTATGAAATATTGTATTGCTGATAAGCACACCTCTTAACTGTCCAGAAATCTACACATCCTTGATAGTCCCTCATATCTTTCCCCATCCCTCTTAACATTTTTGATTTTCTGATAAATCACTAATGATTTTGGACTGTCAGAAATGGCAGACATTATAGTTTCATTTTTGAGAATGCATACTATTTCCAAAACATCTTATTCTATTACATTTTCAATGGATTTATAGAAATATTTAAAATATATACCTCATCGTTAACAGGAAAATGTAAACATAAAAAAATAGAAAAGCTTGTGCAAAAGTAAACTGCTCCAAGGAGAAAGATACAATATATTAAAAAAATGTAAAACTCTCTTCATGTCTTCATTCTGTGTGTCCTTTGTCTTCTCTCTCCCTCATTTCCAGCTTTCCAATCTTCTCCATTTCCAGACTCATAGAACAATAATTGGGGTGTCCATATAGGACACCCTTAGAGTCAGTAAATAAAACTGTATACATGTTTGAGTTTACTATGGCTAGCTGCAATGAGCACGGCTCTCCACAGATTTTGGTGAGAAAAGTCAGAAATCTGCTCAGAGTCAAACAACCATCCACATAGTAAAAATAGCCAAAATGAATTGTGATTTTTGCATACATATGACTTCCACCACACGAAAGTACACAACCTCTAGTCCACTTTACACTGGTGAAGATGAACAAAACTGTTTTCTGCATTTTGGCATTATTTGTCATAATCAGCGCCATTCCTCTACATTTAGTTAATTTACATGTACACACAGTGGCGCTATTCACTGATTGTCCTTATGAACCATGAATAGCACCCATAGTGCACTGCAACAACTACCAGGAAGTAAAGCGGCCCGACTGCTCAAGTTGGTTTAAAGCAGGAAATTACTCAACTGCTTTCCCTGACAAGAACTTGCACAGTTTGAATAACCACTAAACAATAATAGCTATCACATGTTTAAAGTCACTTTTAGCTGTGCTTCAAAAGTACAAACCACAAACATAAAACACCTCCATGCAATTCATTCCCATATAAAAATAAAATATGCTTAACTTATTTATAAAAATACAACTGCCCAAAGTATCTGAAACGGACATAAATACAAATTATCTGCAGTTCAAGACGTCTGTTATGTATGCAAACTTGTCAGCATATGCTGTCACAAAAAAAGTAGTCATCAGTTAAAGAAAAGATTTATTCTTTTAATGCATAAATTGTAAGCAATTTATTTTTTAGTAAACATGGAACATGCAGTTTTACCCACGAATATGTGTTTCTCCTTTTCATGTTTCATCATATGTGGTAGGGGGTAAATATTGAATTCTTTGCAGTAAACGAATCAGTGCTTGTGTTACAATATTTGGAAATCAAATATTTCACGAACCAGTTTCTCTATAGTGCCTATTAAATATATTAGCTATTATTTTCTGATTCCTGGCCAAAATGATGTCATGCTTCCTAAGATAAATCTTTACTAATGCAGTGAGACAGGAACTTTCAAGAATTCTTGGAAAATGTCCAACTTTTCTTCATGCCATATGATCATAGCAAATCTGTACTAAAAATGAAGTGTGAAAAAGAAAAACTGACAAAAGTCTTCATACAAAATGCACAGTTTCAGAGAAGAGCCTAATGCCAGAGGCAATATTCTTTGACTTAGTTATAAGTATTTGGAAGGTATATTTTTTCTAAGCACCAAATAAAAATTAACTATTTTTTTCTTTTTCGTAAATTCTGGTTTAGTTTATTTTACTCTGTCTTATTCCAGTTTGTTGTTTGCACAATCTTCTGACATATCTGAAACTCATTCTTTCTGCTTTTTATGTCTTTTACATTATATTATTCCATTTTATTACTAATATTTAAGCAATAACTGATGATGTGATGTGGTATATTGAAGATTTACCCACAGCTGACGTGGTTTAATCATGAGGACGAAGCCTGAGTGATTAAATAAAGCCATCCATGGGTAAATTTCAATAAACCACAATCACAGAGTCAGTTATTGCTATTATACAATAACATTATTTAAGGAAAAAAATACTTACTTTTCTTAAATAATGTCTTTGTATAATGGAGCATTACTGTTCTGCTGGTAGTGGTATATTGCTTCCTTGTGTTAATGTACTGTGCATGCTTATGGGACTTACGTTCCTACGCATACCCAGTGCATCAATGCTTTGAAATGGAAGCAATGGAGTAAAGAAAGTCACCGTTGCTCCGTTTTTTCTTTTCTTTTTTTTATTTTTTCTGTTGGTATATTGTGGGATTTACAATGGACATGCTGGCCATTTTGGAATATTAATAGGGGGTCATAGTATAATATTTGTTTAATCATTGACTGAGAATTTACTGGCAGTATACATGATATTCCTTATTTCTTTCATTCTTTAGCAGGATGGAAACTTAAATTTCAACTTCTATCTTTGATAAAGTTCACAAAGAATATTATTAATACAATGGTATAAATGAGGTTTGGGAACAAACCAATTTGTCCAGGGACATCTTTGGCAAGGGTATAGAGAGAAAGATGGGGTGGCGGGTGGACATCATTTAAGGAAGTGATTTATGGTTATGGTATAAAGATAGGCTTGTTTAGTTGGGATGGGAAAGGTTAATTTGTGAAGGGACGGTAGAGGAAGTGAGGTACATACTGGATGGGACTTAAGAGTTTTATAGGAGTCTAACTGTTAGGAGGAATTACATTTTGGTGTGAACTTGTTAATGCAAGGTTATGTCTAAGATGGCCTACAGGTATTCATGGAAAACAGGTAGGCCTTAGCTTAAACGTGGTGGAGGTTGTGACAGTGTCAGGTGGTTTGTATATTATTATTTGTTTTTCCTTTTCATTGATGAGGAGGAGGAGGTTGGTGTATCTCAGCTATTACTTCGGTGGGGTATGTATTGTTTTCATTGCAGTGTGGTAATGGCCTTGGATTCTGTTGCGGTGTTTTATTTCCTGAAGGTTTGGTCATGATTGGTGTGTTTGGTTAGGTTTTACAGGTGGTAAGTGGGTAAATAGCTGGTGCAAGGTTTTGTTTTCCATTAGTTGTCTTTACCATGTTTTGTATTTATGGTGTTTGTGTTTATGGATGCTCATTTTCAGGAGGGTAACTACAATGGTGATGGACAGGTTGACAGACAAGATCAGACAGGAGTCTGCGTGGACTATGATGTTTGCAGATGACATTGTGATCTGTAGTGATAGTAGGTAACAGGTTGAGTTGACCCTGCAGAGGTGGAGATTTGCTCTAGAGAGGAGAGGAATTAAGGTCAGCAGGACTATGACAGAATATATGTGTGTGAATGAGAGGGAGGATAGAGGAATGGTGAGGATGCAGGGAGTTGAGTTGGTGAAGGAGGATGAGTTTAAATACTTGGGATCAACAGTTCAGCGTAATGGCGAGTGTGGAAGAGAGGTGAAGGAGAGAGTACAGGCATGCTGAAGTGGGTGGAGAAGAGTGTCAGGAGTGATTTGTGAAGACAAGTATCAGTAAGAGTGAAAGGGAAAGTCTAACAAGAGGGTATTGAGACCAGCTATGTAAAATGGGTTGGAGACAGTGGCAATGACAAAAAGACAGGAGTCAGAGCTGGAGCTGATAGAGGTTAATTTGTTAAGATTTGCATTGGATATGACGAGGATGGACAGTATTAGGAATCAGTATATTAGAGGTTCAGCTCAGGTTAGTCAGCTTGCAGACAAAGTCAGAGAGGCAAGATTGTATTGGTTTGTACATGTGCAGAGGAGGGATGCTGGGTATATTGGGAAAAGGATGTTAAGGATGAAGCTGCCAGGTAACAGGAAAAGAGGAAGGCCTAAGATAAGGTTTATGGATGTTGTGAGAGAGGACATGCAGATGGTCGGTGTGACAGAGCAAGATGTAGTGGACAGGAAGAAATGGAAACAGATGATCCACTGTGGTGACCACTAATGGGAACAGCAGAAAGAAGAAGTTTACAGTATGGTAACATTTGCAGGCTTTTTCTTGTCTCACGGGTTATAATTATAGATGGTTGTGTTGGTAGGAGTGTGGCATGGAAAAGGAAGTGACGGAAATTTGGCTGGGAGGGTAGGTAGGACTTTTCACTGGGTTCCAAGATTTTTTGGGATCTTTATAAGTTGACCAGTTCAGACTGTTGTTTAAGGGTGGAGTGGTTTTGCTCATTTTCTGTAGGATAACATTCACAGGCTTTGGTGAGTTGCATCAGTCCTGCCCTTGAGTGAAGTTTGTACTTGAGCATGTGCTTAAGGGGTTTAACAGTTCATAGAGGCAATCTAAACAAGTAGGAACATCAAAATGATCATATGTATGTGTGTATGTGTGGATGGGTGAGTGCCAGAGTGCAAGTTTATGTGTTGGTATGTGAGTGTATAATTGTAAGGGTGATCAGAATATTGCTTTCAGGTGGATGTGGCTGAGGGGTAAAGTTGCGAGTGGTTTATAGGTGAGAGGAGGGTTTCGCTGGTCCAGACATGGCCTAGGTATAACAGCTATTGGTTGGACATGTGCATTGTGCATCTAACAATCATGGGTGGCAGCAAGTAGGTCTGAGTCATACCTCTCCTCCTTATAGCTTAACGAATCCGGATTGAGCCACACATAGTGGGAACAAAGGCCAAGGAACAGGGACAGACTTTGGATGTTGCTAGTACAGATTTATGGAATTCTTGGAATGGCAGGTTGTGTATTGGCATGCATTTTCTGTGGGCTGTGAGGACCGAAACTCCTGTCATCACTTAGTATCTGCTCATTAGCTGCTATCTGTAATAACGTGTTAGTAATTTCCCAGAATAAATGTTTTATGACATATGGACCAAAAATATGAGGAATAAATCTCAACATTCTCCAAAATAACACATGGGTGCAGAGGTTTAGCACTGCAAGCTGCAGTTGTTCTGGTACATGGTTTTGATTGGTTGAGCACTGCAAGCTGCAGTTGTTCTGGTACATGGTTTTGATTCCCTCAGTCCTTATTTATCTGTTGTGTGACCTTCAACAAGTCACTTGACCAAGCACTGATCCTTGGACACCCTTGTATCACACTCATCAAGAGCAGTTTTTATAAGTACATTTCAGCTTCACTGCAAACACCTTTGCCTCAAATGATTGCTTGCTGTTATATTTTAAATGGTTTCTTTGTCTTGAGGAGGGAGGTTGCATAGTATGCCCCTTTTTTCTCTGTGTTAGGTTAACTGGAGGTATTATGGTACGATGGTCGGTGGTGGCATTCAGTTAGAAAGTATAATGTGTGTGTGTGGTTTTTTTTTTTTTTGCGCTCTCTTTTCTTGAGTCTTAAGGTGTTTTTCTTTTGTTGCAGATGGCGAATTTGCAGAATTTATGGAGAAGATGGGAGGTCATTCTGGCACAGGCAGAGGAACTTTTTCCGGAGGTGCCTACTAATGAGTCTGGAATGACAGATGATGCAGGTGAGTCCAGTCAGAACAGACAGCATTCAGCTTTGAGGACCAAATCAGCAGATCGTGGAAAGCTCATGGGAAGCAGGCACTGCAGTCCAGAGATGTGGTCGCAGTGGATTCTCCGGCACATGAAGTGGCCCAGGACAAAGTGGCAGGTAATGATATTATGTTGGGAGTCCCATTAGGTAGTGTAGGTCTTGAGTGTGTGGGGAATGATTGTCAGATAGTTGGGGACGAAGTCTACCCGGGGTAAGCAGAAGCTAAAAGGGATGCAGGTGATATGCAGCAAGGGTACAGCATGGATCAGGGTGAAGCAATCAATGAGAAGGGTAGTGCAGGGGTGTTGTTGGGGAGTTTGGGGACAAGTGTAGGTGGGATGGGATCGTGTTCTGAAGTTGGGTCAGATTCTGGAATATAGCCATGTGATTTGTTACTTATGCAAGGTTTGGGGCAAGGGGCAGGGACAATTTTTCTGACTACTCACATTCCATCTTCAGTTAAGGAGAAGATATGGAAAGGGAAGTATGTTGATACCTTTGAGTTAATTGAAGCAAAAGAGGTGCAGCGATTATTGGCATCAGAGATGGCAAATGGCAAGGATCTTTTGGCAGTATTAGCAGCACTGGGGAGGAGGAGAGTAGGTAGGCTATGACCTAAGACCCAGGGCCTGAGATAATTGTGTGGTTGGTTTCATCTACTATATGGCAGTTTGGCTGGAGAAGGATACTTCTTTGGCTTTGCCACTTTTGGATTACTTCCTTACGATTCAGGAGGCTCAGCATCTGCAGTCAGGGACTGCTTGGTTATTGTATGACTGGAGGTTTAGAAAGCAGAAGGCAGTTGATCACGCTGCCTGCTGGGAGGTTAGACATCAAGACATATTGCTAGCAACTATGATGGATACTTTTGGGGTGGCTAGCAGAGGGGGGGTGTGTTGGGCTTTTAATGTGGGGCATTGCTCATGGGTAAGGTGTAAGTTCTTGCATGCTTGTTCAAAGTGTGCGGGAGCCATCTGGTGGTGCCGTGTGGTCAGTGGGATGCAAATTTGGTGACTCAGGGGTTTGTTTTCAACTGATATGGGTGTTTTCTCTTCTTCTTGCCCTTCTTTCTAGGGGTTTCAAAATCTCCGAGCTATGGGTGATTTTCAAGAGTTACAGGGTGGGGTGTCTTTTCAGGGGGTAAGGGGGTGGCTGGGGGCTCATTGTCTTATTAAGGTGGAGGTATTAAAGAAGAGATAACGGAGTGCTTTTCTCAGAGGTTCTCTGTTACATCAAGGGTAGCTGGGGATGGGGTAGTTTGAAGGAATTTACATGGGTTGCTGGGGCTTTTTGATAACCCCCATTTGAGAGAACAAGTTTTACTTTGATAAAGTTATACTGATGGAATGCTCTGTGGCTTGACCAATTTTGAGAAACTTAGCATGGCACTGCATTGGGTTTGACAGCGGTGGGTTGATAACTAGAGAGCAGTGCCTTATTTGGATGATTTCTTGATAGTAGATGAGGGATTTGTTGGAGTAACTGAAGATTTATGAGAATTTTTAAGGATGTGTGAGGAGTTGGGATTCCCATTGCCTAGGAAGAAGTTGGAAGGTCCAGTTAAGGCACTGGATTTCTTAGGATTGCTTGTGCATGCTGAAAGAGGATTGTTTTGCTTGCCTGATTGATGGAGAAGATTAGTTAGGTGGTATCAAAGAGTAGGTGCAGATTTGGGAGGTTATGGATCTTTTGTGGCTTCTACATGTTGCATGCTGGGCAGTTCCTCCAGGGTGTACCTGTTGTAGGTCAGTGGCCTTTCTGTTAAAAGGAGGGAAGAGCAAACATCATTGGGTCAGGGTTAACAAATTGGTATGGGCTAATTTGGCACTTTGGTTATAATTTTTGCAGCATTTTAATGGTGTCTTTTTTGGCAGACAGACTGGGTTTGTCAAGAGGAATTGAAATTGTTTATGGATGCCTCTGGGGGGATCAGTATGGATGCATTTCTTGGTGGAGAATGGTTTGCATCTCCCTCGCCAGTGGGTTGGAAGGATGAGTGGAAGAGGGATGTTGCCTTTTTGGAGTTAATGCCATCTTGGGTTGTATTGGTGGTTTGGCAGGAGTAATTGAGAGGAACAAGGGGAACTTTTAACTCTGATAATTTGGCAGTGGTGTGCATTTTGCAAGCAAAGACTGCAAGATATATACTGCTGTTGTGTGGGTTACGCAAGTTGGTTTTGCAAAATTTATTAATACATTTTTAGTTCACAGGCATGTATGTGGCAGGGGTTAGGAATGAGATTGCTGACAGTCTAACTCAAGTTCAGTATTCCAGGTTCTGACAGTTGGTCCCAGGGGCAAATGAAGAACTGATGGTGTTGCCAGATGAGGTATAGCATTTTGTGTTGATGTAACCAGGAGGCTGGCGCAACATTCTTGGGTGTCATCTGCCAGGAAGGCTTATGGTGGGGCATTAATTGATTTTGATAAATTTATTTTACAGTTGCCAAGGATAAAAGAGCATGGTCAGAGGAACTTTTATTGCCATATCTGGCTCAATCTTGTCAGCAGAGTAAAGTAGCGTATTTGGTTAAGGTGTATTTGGCAGTGATTAGTATATTTGGGGACTGGGTTGCATGATTTTTCAAAGTCCTGGATGGTGGAGCATATGTTGAGAGGATGGAATAGAGTGTCTGGAGTGCATATGGATATGCGGTGGCCATTGATGAGACATGTTCTGAGTGTACTATTGAGGAGTTTTGCTTTAGTGGTGGGTGAGTCAGTGGACTATGATTTGTGAGTTACTTTCTGTTAATGGATGTATTTTGAGGCATTTTGCATGTCAGAATTGTTAGGGTCATTACTTTTGAGAGATGTTATGATTTTCCTAGGTCAGTGCATATTTGGTTACTTAGATCTAAAACGGATCAGATAGGTAAAGGAATGCAGATAGTTCTTGGTAAAGATAGGAATGTGGGGTTTTGTCTGGTGGGATGAGCTACTGTTTTGATACAGACTCATGTGGGAGGCTCTCAGGAAATGGTCTTTCAGTTGAGAGGGGGTAAGGTGGTGACAGGTTATCAGTTTATATATGTAATGAGAAGGGCATTGTGTTGTATGGGTTTCCAAGTGAGAGGTTTTCTACTTATTCTTTCTGTATTGGTAGGGCTTCAGATTTTGCGAGGGATGGTAGGTCTATTGATGCCATCCAGAGAGTGGGGAGGTGGTCTTCAAATGCTTTTTTATCTTATAGTAGGTGATGGATTTAATTGATAGTAATAGATACTTAATTTTTTGTCTTTCATAAAAGGCTGTGTGTCATCTTGACTCATTTGTATATACTTTGGGCGGCAAAGGGGGCAACAGTTAAGATGGATGGAAAGGACTTGGGTTTGCATCAGTTGAGGTGGACACTTAGCTGGCATGGAATTAGAGGTCTCAGCTAGACTCAGCTTATGGATGAAATTGAAGTGATATGATCACAGAAGTGATTGTATGAATATTGGTGATACATTTGCCTGGGAATGATGTAGGGTTAATTCCTAAGACTCGGTTGGTGGATAGGAGCTGTTATATCCAGGTATGTACACTGTATGGTCAGAGACTGCATTGCATTTGAGCTGACAGAATGCTGTTAATTTTAAGGCATTGGAGTGCACAAGGAGGGTCATTAACTAATAGGTTGCCATGGCAGTTGGGGTAGTTGGGTATGCATATAATAGAACATTGGCATTTCGATGACAGGGAACCAGTTTGGTTTATATCTCATGGGGTGCACTTAAATTTGTTTGGTTTAGACTTGTTTAATCTACATTTAATTTTATTTTTGGAAAAAGTTGTGAAAGGTCTTACATAAGAGAGTGGGAACAGCCTGTGATCAGACTGGTGGGCAGAGAAGATGGGCAGGCTTGTCCTTCTTCTGTTCCTCCTCTTGGTGTTGGGGTTGATACAATGATTTTGGGGATGAAAGTGAGCAGTAGGATGATTGACTGAATGATACGTGACCAGAGGTATGGACACTGTTTATTTTGGGCAGGGTGCTGCACTGATGTACTTTATAAGTATTTTACATGTGTGGTTAAAAGGTTATTGTGTTATAACTAATATTTGAAAAGATGTAGTAAAGTTATATTTGCAATTAATAAAGATCACTGAATTTCAGCTGGTGTCATGTGTATTATTAAAGGGGACCAGGACAATCGTAGTAAAAGAAGTGATTAAGACTAATAAAATTATGAATGCCAAATCATGTTTGTGAATTCAAGTTTACTGAATACTTTTTGACATTATGATCTGTAATACTCGCCGAGGCATTTGTAGTACATACAGTGCAACAAATGTGCTCTTAACTCAAGCAATAGACAGGCTTGTTAAGTACCTTTATGATACCACAAAGGTACTTAACAAGATTTTGTTAAACAACTCTTAGTGTTAATAATCCAGGAACAAAAACAAAGCACCAAAGAGAGGCACAAAAATAAACTTTAGCGTACTGTAGTTTATTTGTCCGCTTTCATCCGAAGACTTCGTCAGAATACAATCACCAGTAATTTCACAAACGTATTTATAACAAACACAATCAATCAATAAAATAATTAAAAAGCAATTAAACAATTAAAGCTATTTAGCCTGTATAAAGAAAGCTAATTACATAAAAAAGGAATTAAATTCAATGGGTTTGTTAATAGTTAATTCCTTATATTTTAAAAAACATTTCACATTGATCATGTCATTAAGGCCTGGATGAACTTCAGAGTTAAGTCTAATCTGCCATAAAGTCTCACGCTGTTCTAGGTAGTTTTTATAATCTCCCCCCCTTAAATCAGGTTGTACCAGTTCCAAAACAGAAAACATGAACTTTTTATATAAAGGACAAACAACAGAATGTCTAAATAAAGCGTTGTTGTCGTCTTTATGTTTAATGGCATACATATGTTCCCTAATACGTATTTTTAAACTCCTGGTAGTCATTCCTACGTAAAAACAAGAACATCCAGAACAAATACTAATATATACTACACCTTTTGTGTTGCAATTCACAAAAGAAGGAACAATAAAGGTTCTCTCAAAATTTTCAAGGCAAATGTATGGTCCTTCCAAAATATATCTGCACATGTTGCATTCATAACAACAGTGCATCCCTCTCTTGTTAGAAATAATATTAATAGTATTGGGAATGACTGATTGTAAAGCTTTCTTAACATTAAAAGCATTTTTGGAAACAAAAAATGGTTTGTCTCCCAAAATTCGAAAAAGTTCAAAATTCCCCCTGATAACTCTCCAGTTCCTTTTAATGATTTGTTGTATATGTTCACTGTCAACAGTCATGTCTAAAGAACAAACAAGTCTGTGTTCAACATTGGCTTTTTTAGATAATCCTAGTTGATAATCATTGCATTCACCATAATTTAACAATGGCTGATATTCTGTAGACCGTTTACTTATAATGTTATTACTACTATCTGTTAATTCACGTTTAGGATATCCCCTCTTAATGAACAATTCAGTAATGAAATCAAATTCCTTTTGTAACAAACAATTCTTTGATATCAGTCGGCTAGCTCTGATATACTGCCCTCGTGGTATGTTATTAACTATATGCCTAGGATGGTTACTTTTGTAATGTAAATAACTATTTGTAAATGAATCCTTACGGTAGATACTACTATGAAACCTATTTTGTTCATCATCCCACCAAAGAAGTACATCCAAGAAGTTAATTTTCAACCCAGCACTTCCTAAAGTAAATTTTAAATAACTAGAAAAAGTATTGATGTCTTTCAAAAATGTATTAACCACATCAATGTCACCCTCTATCACAAACAATAAATCATCTACAAACCGACTTGCCCATACTACGGAACAAATACAACATACACTTTTTTTGTCGGTTTGTAGATGATTTATTGTTTGTGATAGAGGGTGACATTGATGTGGTTAATACATTTTTGAAAGACATCAATACTTTTTCTAGTTATTTAAAATTTACTTTAGGAAGTGCTGGGTTGAAAATTAACTTCTTGGTTGTACTTCTTTGGTGGGATGATGAACAAAATAGGTTTCATAGTAGTATCTACCGTAAGGATTCATTTACAAATAGTTATTTACATTACAAAAGTAACCATCCTAGGCATATAGTTAATAACATACCACGAGGGCAGTATATCAGAGCTAGCCGACTGATATCAAAGAATTGTTTGTTACAAAAGGAATTTGATTTCATTACTGAATTGTACATTAAGATAGATGGAAAGGACTTGGGTTTGCATCAGTTGAGGTGGACACTTAGCTGGCATGGAATTAGAGGTCTCAGCTAGATTCAGCTTATGGATGAAATTGAAGTGATATGATCACAGAAGTGATTGTATGAATATTGGTGATACATTTGCCTAGGAATGATGTAGGGTTAATTCCTAAGACTCGGTTGGTGGATAGGATAAGAGAGGATTTGGTTATGCTGCAGCTGTTATATCCAGGTATGTACACTGTATGGTCAGAGACTGCATTGCATCTGAGTTGATAGAATGCTGTTAATTTTAAGGCATTGGAGTGCACAAGGAGGGTCATTAACTAATAGGTTGCCATGGCAGTTGGGGTAGTTGGGTATGCATATAATAGAACATTGGCATTTCGATTACAAGGAACCAATTTGGTTTATATCTCATGGGGTGCACTTAAATTTGTTTGGTTTAGACTTGTTTAATCTACATTTAAGTTTATTTTTGGAAAAAGTTGTGAAAGGTCTTACATAAGAGAGTGGGAACAGCCTGTGATCAGACTGGTGGGCAGAGAAGATGGGCAGGCTTGTCCTTCTTCTGTTCCTCCTCTTGGTGTTGGGGTTGATGCAAGTATTTTGGGGATGAAAGTGAGCAGTAGGATGATTGACTGAATGATACGTGACCAGAGGTATGGACACTGTTTATTTTGGGCAGGGTGCTGCACTGATGTACTTTATAAGTATTTTACATGTGTGGTTAAAAGGTTATTGTGTTATAACTAATATTTGAAAAGATGTAGTAAAGTTATATTTGCAATTAATAAAGATCACTGAATTTCAGCTGGTGTCATGTGTATTATTAAAGGGGACCAGGACAATCGTAGTAACAGAAGTGATTAAGACTAATAAAATTATGAATGCCAAATCATGTTTGTGAATTCAAGTTTACTGAATACTTTTTGACATTATGATCTGTAATACTCGCTGAGGCATTTGTAGTACATACAGTGCAACAAATGTGCTCTTAACTCAAGAAATAGACAGGCTTGTTAAGTACCTTTATGATACCACAAAGGTACTTAAGAAGATTTTGTTAAACAACTCTTAGTGTTGTTCAGCTCTGATCTTCTGTTAGAACATAAAATGGGCCAGGACCAGCCACCGCAGAGCAATAATAGAAGCTAATATAGATTTCAAAAGTCTCAGCTACTTTAAACCATCATACAGTCTTAAAATGTGTGGAAGAACTAAGTGTTTAAAAGCTCTGAAAGCTGTTGATTCTTCAAAGGAAACTGCCTCTGCCTGCTGTCTGGCTGGCTTTCAAAGCTGATAGACACACTGCCATCCATATCTAATATTTTTCTTCCTGCAACTGGCTGTGCATGGAGCAGATAAAGCTCCATGCAATACAAAGAATTATGATTAGGTCTCTCTCTGACCGTAATTCTTATTATTTGCTGATGACATGGACACCAATATTAAACTTTCAAGCTTTGCTTCATTCTTCTCTTGAATTGACTTTCTTGGCATCCGTGTCTCAAACCCATAAACTGGTTATAATCGGAGGCCAGATATAACGCTTACACTTTTAATGAACTGGCTCCTACTACTGGATGTCTGTTCTAACTGAAATACTTTTACAGACAATATGGCAAATGTTAAAGAAGCACATCAATGTTAAAGTTTAACTAATGATGAAAATGTACTGCAATTTCCAAAAGAAAACAGCATTTCATAAATTGTCATTAAAAAATCAGATATTGATTATGTCACAAAATGGTTTTATTCTAATTAGCAGTATAATGCTAAGACTTAAAAAAGATTGAAACTGCTAAACTGCAGGAAAAAATGAGTTATTACTGACTGCAAGTTTCATTCGAAGATGAACAAAATATCAAATTATCAAGGATCTGATGCATATCAGATAAGGTAGAAAAATGACAGCAAGAAACCGTGCAAATCCATTTTTATATTGGATTTCTGGTAACTAGCCTGAAAATGTGTCGCCTGGCCTATTATAATTCAGTCTGTGCCACCAGGAGAAAATCAAGGGGAGAATCAGTTCTTTATTTTACACCTCGTAATAGAATCATAAGCCAATAGACAAATCAGCGTCTGAAATGAACATTATTGTAGAGATGAGCTCCTCCTTTATATAATGCAGGGATTTAGGACAAAATGTTGAGCTATTTAGGATCAACATTTTGATGCATGTTCTGTCATTATAAGCTCCTTGCAGGAATATTAAATATTTTAAGCACAAAGAGAAAACGTATAACCATCAAATTGTGACAAACGTGAGTCACTAAAATACAAAATAAATAACCTCGTTCAACATGAAGAAAAACAGAAGAATAACACAATACTTTGAATGTAGCAAGAACAAACTATAAGCTACTTAATAGTATGCTAGTAATATAATACCTCACAATTTATAGAAACACAAGCAGATCAGCCAAAAAAAAGTTAAACCTCACTGAAATAGATATGTTTTTATACATTTGCTTTCTCACAAAATGCTACAACACAAGAAAGGCAGGTATCATAATTTTTAAGTCTAAAACTATAAATATTCCTCTTTCAATTATATGCAGTTACAGCAATGTAACAGCTTTCATGACTAATTGTGATGTAAATATTTACCTTTGCAATCTCTTCTTGACTACTTTTAAAAGAATAAGCTTGAAATTATATTCATGTACAACAAGAAAGTAAAATATTTTGCTTTTCTCAGTCAAAAGATAACTACTGTATTCTGTTCTGTAATCTCTATGTGGCATGCAACTGAATATATGCTCAACACATACATGACTCAGGAAAGTAAGTATATCTATGTATAGATGTAGTTGTAGATATTTGGAATCAATTTAACCATACCTCTCACCTAAGGTACAAATCCTACAACCTGATGGTGAATTTAGTATCACCAGGCAAACTGTTATGTATCACAGGCAAACTTTTGTTCCTTGTCTTTGTTAATAACAAAAGATTCAATTAGAGCAATTTGCTAAGAAAAGGACACAGTGAATAAAAATTATAATGCAATATAATGCTAGAAGAAACTTTACATATTTTCCTATAGTGATTAAATGCTATGCTCACAACCTTCTGCTATATATGTAAGTTGGGTAGCTTAGTTTTGCATGCCATTCCTTGAAAATATACACACAGGAATGCAAATCATATTCTCATACTGTCATGTAATTAAAAAAAAAACAGCGCAGCAGATGGTATAGGTCAGAAGCTGTTATGTTAAGGATGAATCAAGCAAAACATTAAAATAATCAGTGCAAAACAAGGACGATTTAAAAGTGCATTACATTAACGTCCCCTAGGGATGTCTGATCAGAAAACTCATGCAGTAACATTAGTGATGTTGCTGTGGACTTCATGATAATAAATAAATATTAGGCTACCAGTCTGCAGACTATTACAAGTCTAGCCAATAACCAGAGGTCAGAATCAAACCCTGCACCTCATATCAGTGGGATTCAGACCTTAAACGTTATGCCAACACCCTCTCCTAAAATTAATCCAACCACCTGGTTTAGGCTTCTGGTCACCCAGCAGCAAAAGCAGCCTGTAGAGCTACTGAGGTTAAGAATGCAGTTGTTTATGGTGAGACACACTTTGTTCTGACTTGGTTTAATGGATTGTGTTTACATCTCTTTAGCTGAATGGATTCAGTCAGCTATAGAGATTGCCCACTGTTGCATGAGATTTCGCAAGCACTGGACTTTGGAAATTTTCCCTTTCCTCAGTTTTATGCAATCTTGGCAGTAAGGTGGTTTACTTTTCATGTGTTGACATTTGTTTTTGTCAGCTGTAGAAAGGTAAACCATTTAGACTACACAACAAAGACTTTGTCTACAGATACACTTGCCAACAAACCAAATACTGGCCTTTTAGCATTTGGAATCAAGCTCATTAAAATGAAGCTAACACACTCTTGAAAAAAAAGTTGTGTACTCACCATAACGTTCCATGTGAGTTTTTCCATCTCACCTTCATTCTTCACTGATGAGTTCGGAGCTGATCCTCGGCTTCAACACGGCCGTTTAGCAAAGCTCAAGGATTATCAGTAGCTCAAGCTCAAGCCCCTTATCTCATGATGCATTGCTGGAATTACCTCAGATCTTGTTTGCTGAGTGTACCATATCCTAGTAAGAGGAATAATCTCCCCAGACAGGAAGAAACATTGTATAACCAGGATGAAGTCAGTCTCCAGGTCAACTGTCAGCCAGGTGGGGGATGGGGGGAGAGACGTGAGAATGAAGGTGAGATGGAACAACTCACATGGAACATTATGGTGAGTACATAACTTCTTTATGTGAAGTTGTTCAATCTCGCCGTTCATTCCTCACTGATGGGTAGTGTCCCTAGCACCCTAAATTCTGGGTGGCTCACATGACTACATTTTTCAGGACTGTAGAACCAAAGAAAGCCCTGTCCCCGGAGGCCTTGTCCACTTTGTAATGAGTAATAAAAGTGTGAGGCTTAGACCATAGATATTATCAAGAGGTAAGTTGGCTAGAAAGGCCGAAAAAGTAGAGACTGCTCTGGTTGAATGCACCTTGACTTTATGCAACAAAGACCTATTAGCAGATGAGTAAGTGTAGGTGATACAATCTGAAAGCCACTTAGAAAGGGTTGTTTTAGCCACTGGTCTATCTTTTCTGGCTTCAGAGAATGAAACAAAAAGCTGGTCTGACTTTCTGAAGTCTTTTGTTCTGTCCAGATAATATCTAAGCTGTCTGTGAACATCAAGTTTGTGCAGCATGTATTCTAATTTGTTGGTACGGTTGGGGAAAAAACAGGCAACTCAATAACTTGATTGATGCTTGTCTTAGAACATACTTTAGGCAAAAAGGAAGGGTTAGTCCTAAGGGATACTCTATCAGGATGAAAAATCATATGGGGGGCTTGACAGATAATGCCAGAAGCTCTGACACTCTGCAGGCAGAAGTAATGGCCACTAGAAAAATAGTTTTCCATGACAGAAACATGAGCTCACAAGATGATGCTGGATCAAAGGGAGAAAGAATAATATGGGATAGCATGTAATTCAAGCTCCAGGGAGAATAAGGAGTCTTCACTGGAGGTCTCATGTGAAAGGTACCTTTGAGGAAAGCCTTGGATAACTGGTGTTGCATAATATTCAGTCCATCAATACCTAGATGAAAATTAGATATAGCGGCTAACTGGACCTTAATGGTAACAGCTGCCGCTCCTTTGTTAAAAATCTCGGTCAAGAACTCTAGTATGGATGACAAGGGAGCTTGGTAAAGATCAAGGTTTTTGTTAGAACCCTAAATGGAAAATCTTTTCCACTTACTACAATGCAATTTTCTGGTGGAAGGTTTATGGGAAGCCAACAAAATTTGACTTGTGTCATCTGAAAAATTATGAAGCCTAGCTATACGGGGAACTGGAGCAGCCAATCAGTTCGCTTCAGTGACTGCAAGGAAGGATGGAGGTCCCCTGATGGGTGTGTCAGAAGGTCTGTAACTGGGTTCAGGATCCATGGATCCTCCAAGAGATGATGATAAAGAAATGGAAACCAAATCTGCCGAGGCCAATGAGGGGCTATAAGAATGACAGTCCTACCCAGTGACTTTGATTTCTGTAAAAATCTGGGTGTCAGCGGAATTGGGGGAAATGCATAGAGGAGACCCGGGGGCCAATCGTGTACAAGTGCATCCCTCGGGGGTTCTCCCAGATGGGGTATCAGGGCAAAGTAGCTACTGCATTTGGTGTTAATGTGACTGGCAAAAAGATCACAGCAAGGCTGGCCCCATTTGCAGAAAATCCTGTCCGCAATCTCCTGTTTGAGGGACCACTCATATGGCAACAAAATTGCCCTGCTCAGCTTGTCCGCTATCACATTGGATCTCCCCAGGATGTGCGCTGCCAAAAGAAAGCACTGGGATGACACAGCCCACTGTCAAACTCTGAGGGCTTCTCGGCGAAGGGGGTAAGACTTGGTCCCGCACTGTTTGTTCAAATACCAGATCACTGACATGTCTGTATGTATGGCAATTGTCCCTAGAGGGAGAGAGTACTGAAAATATGCCAGAAGTACTGCTCTCATCTCTAAGACATTGATATGCAAATGTGACTCTTGATCCGTCCATGTGCCTTGGGCAGTCTTTCCCTGAAAATGCCCTCCCAACCCTATCAGCGAAGTGTCCGTGGTCACAGTGGCTACTGGAGGGGGGAGTACAAAGGGGCATCTTATTGTGACATGTAGAGACGTCAACCATCACTGAAGATCCCTCTTGCAAGAGTTTGTAATCAGAATCATACGGATCATTGGCAACTCCTGGTAAGACCACTGAGTGAAGCGGAGCCATTGAAGAATCTGCATATGCATCCTTGCCAGTGGAATGGCTAAAATTGTTGCTGCCATCAAACCTAGTACTTTCAAGACCTCTGCGGCTGGAGCTCTGTTCTTTGACACCAGTGAAGTGATGTGTTGGTGAAGAATTGATACCCTTTCAACTGGAAGATTTAGAGTGGTGGCTGAAGTGTCTAACTCTGCCTCTAAAAAGACGACATGCTGCAATGGCAACAAGGCAGACTTTTCGAAGTTGACCGTAATGCCTAAGTGTTTTCAGAGTATCAGAGTGGATTCTGTTGCCTGAATCATTTGATGCCTGGTGGTGGAGGTAAGGAGCCAATCATATAGGTACAGAAACACCTGGAATCCTAGATGCCTCAGGTGAGCCGTGACCACTGCCATACATTTGGTAAACAGCAAACCAAAAACGAACGTGACAACCGTGCTGATAGCTACAATTCTTTATTTTATGAAGGGCTTTTCGTTCGGGTACAATTCTCGAACTTCTTCAGATAAAATAATTATAAATTAACCATATTTAAATACCAATTCAAGCAAGTCAGCTGGTATCAGACCTTACTAATTTAAAGGTACATACTTCTTACCTGATTAGTTAAGTAAACATTCCTAAATGTATTACAAAAGCTCTTTAAAAACATAAAATTATACATATATAGTTCATTAAAATTGTACATATATATATATATATATATATATATATATATATATATATATATAAATAATCTAAAATATCAGACTGACTATTTTCCTTCAATCAGCAGCAATTCATTTTACTCTGCAGCAGACCTATTACATGAATTTGTATGAATTTGTACTATGTACTATACGTCAAACATTTACCTTACTTCAAATCATTTTCTTACATTCTGAATTCTTCTGAAGTTACTTGCTATAACAAAATATTATATATAAAATATTATATTAAAATATTATATTACATTTGGTAAACACTCTGG
Organism: Protopterus annectens; assembly: GCF_019279795.1. NCBI lineage: Eukaryota > Metazoa > Chordata > Ceratodontiformes > Protopteridae > Protopterus > Protopterus annectens. The sequence continues at coordinate 538,882,076 of NC_056743.1, forward strand.
GGGCTGTAGTGAGACCAAAGAGCAGAGCTTTAGTGACTGGCTCCCAGCCAGAAACGCAGATGATCTCTGGATGGTCTGGTCATTTTTATGTGGTAATACGCATCTTTGAGATTGATCGATCACATCCAATTGTCCTTCCCTAAAAAGGGGAGTATGGACTGAAGCGTGACCATCCAAAACTTCTCTTTTTTTACAAATTGGTTCAGTCTGCTGAGGTCCATAATGGGTCTCCAGTCCCCCATTTTCTTTGGAACCAAAAAGAATCATGAGTAAGTTCTGAATCCTGCTTGGTCTGCTGGGACTGGTTGGATGACTCTTTTTTTCTAGCAACTTGTGGACCTCTATGGTTGCTTGTTTCCTGTAAATGGGTGGAACCTCCAGGATTTTCTTGACGGGAATGGGTGGAGCGGAGAATGGTATGAAATACCCTCTGGAAATGATGCTTTATACTCATCTGTCATTTGTGATATCTAGCCAGGCTTCTGAGTACAAAGATAATTGACCACCGACCACCTCCAGAACAGGACAGTTGGGCCTCCTCTCAGGAGCACTGGTAGGGTTGGCTGTCTCTGTTGATCTCTGTCACCCTGGTATTGTGGACCCCCTCTGCCATGAGGATGGCATCTTCCATTATTATCCCCTCCTCTGCCCCTGGAGGGAGGTTCTCCACGTGTGTCCTGAAAGGCTCCTTGGGCTTTCCGGAACCACATCTTTCCTCCCCTTTGGCCTTTGGGAAAAGGCTGAGTAGGGGTGAAAAAATGGACTCCAAAAGCAGACAGAGTCTTTCCCTCTTGTTCACACCTGGTCAATGTTTCCTTTACCTTTGGCCCAAACAAGGATGAGCCGTCAAATGGGGTGTTTACGAATGAAGACTTGAAAGGCACTGCAAAAAAACAGAGGCACATCCAGGCATGCCTGCAAAGAGCAATCCCTATACCTGCAGCCCTACTCGAACCATCAGCTGCATATGATATGAGAAGCATGGACGAGTTCACAATGGAATTAAGGGTAGCAAGCTGGGCCGAAACCTTGTCAGAGACGACTGCAGCTACAGTACCCTGAAGAGAATCTCCCAGCTCCTTAAGGAGATCTCTTTGCAGTCTGGTGAAATGGGTCAGATAGTTTAGTGATCACAGAGTGAAAATCGCTGAACTGAACATGCGTTTCCCATATCTAGCCATGATCCTGGGCTCTCTGTTAGGAGGATGGATAGATGCAGAAGTTTCCAATAATTCCTTCTTTGTGGCTGCTGCCAGCACCATGGCATAAACAGGAACTCCTTTGGACCTAAAGGATTAATCCACGGGTGCAGAAATAAATTTATTAGGCCTCCGAGGGACAGGCTCCATGGACTCCGGTGACTCCCAAGCCTTACGAGAGACCAAATGCATAAGTTCATCATAGGGTGGAGACACCCAGGAGGTGGAAGGTTGAGACCCGAAAGCCTTCAGAAGAACCAACTCATCCTCAGTAGGGCTTTTGGACTGCCAATCACCCCTCTGCCTAAGGATCTCAAATATCTCCACAAAGGAGATGTCCTCAGAGGGGGATCGAGGGGACCCTTCTGACTCCTTCAAGTCAGTGTCAGATGTCAAGGACTCCTGTGGGGAGTCCAAGTGTCTCCTCTTGCACAGTCTCTTCCTGGGTACTTCCTCAGTGGGGAATTTTGGGGGTCTCAGAAGAGCAGGGAGCACCCAGTGGAGCTACCTGAGGCTCTGGGTCTCTACCCTTGGGGTGAATGATAGTAGCAGAAGTGGACACAAGCACTTTAAGGGAAGAAGAGGCCAAACCTGGTGATGAGGAAGTCTTTGGAGACAACACTCGCCTCATGGCTTCGAAAGCATCATGGCTCCGATGAGAAGGAGTTGACGGACCGGAAGGGACAGCGATCCCCTCCCGCACCGATGCTATGGACTCCAAACCTGAGGTAGGAGCCGAACTCACCCGAGCCAAAGAACCAAGAGGAAGATTCGGCACCGACAAGTCAGTGTGACTATCCTCCCTGGATATTACAGGGAAGCATTAACTCCTAGAGTCTCCGGTCAGCATCGAGGACATCCGAGAAGATGGAGCAGACAATACTGAAACAGTCGTTGGCTCCAAGGGTTCTACAATCATCAAGTCAGCCTCCTCCAGCTCCGAAGGACTGGTACAGTTCAGAGGAGGAGTAGTCAAATTCAGGAAGTGTGGTCTTCGGTTCTGATGCCCGGGTCGACAATTTAGCTAGGTCTGGAGTCAATAATAGCTTCTGTACCAGTCGATCTTTATCCGAATCTGAAAGGCTAACAGATGACCTGGAAGAAAGCACAAATGGTGCCAAATGGAGAAGTGGAGAAGAGGGAGTCTCAGAGACTGGTTCCAAGCCAGAGTCCCTGCTCCAAAAAGAACAGACGGTCAGCTCCGAAGGCTGTGGAGCCGAAGTCACAGTATATTCCACTTTTTTTGGGGTTTTTTTGTCTTAGACTCCGTGGAAGATTTTGAAGATTTTGATGATTTGCTGGCTTTATCCTGGTCAGACAAAGCTTCTACAAAGGTGTGCTTAAGGATACCTTGATCTATGAGTTTCCTCTTCCTCTCAGCCAGCACCCTAGTAGAAAAGGAGTGACAGATACTGCAGGACTCCTGGAGGTGCACTTCACCCAAACAATAAACGCACTGAACATGTGCATCTGTCACAGACATTTTCTGTCCACAGTATGGACATTTTTTAAAGTCAGACTTTGGATGTTTCTCCTTATCTTCAGCCATAATATCTTAATTAGGAAAATAACAACAATGAAGAACTATCAACAACTTTGACAAACAAACTCCCAAAGGGACCACTCTAAATATAATACAATATAGAATATATACTCCTAGCTAGTCTAAACTACAACAGACCAATGGCCAAGAAGCAAAAAAGTCACGAATAACCTGGCAAAGCTATAAAGGGAAAGGTGAGCACTTCTAAACAGTCGAACCAACCCACATTCCAAACCCATATTTAGAACAATTAGAACCAAGAAAAACTTCAATCTCGATTTATTCTTAACTGAACTTAAGGCTTGTAATTGGTCCCCATTAAAACAACTTTCCCTGGATGAAGCCGTCAACTACTTCAATGCTAATTTCCTAGCCATCCTTAACCAACACGCTCCTACCCGCTCTATTAGGATAAAAACCAAACCTGCTCCATGGCTTTCTAAGGAAACTAAGCAAAAACTCAACCTCAGAAATAAATACTGGCACAGATCACGCTTAACTAAGAACCCCATTGACCTCCAAAACTTTAAACAATTAAGAAATGAAACAAAAAAAGCCATAATGTCTGATAAACAAAACTACTACCTACATTCGCAGCAATCCCACCACAATAAACCACAAAAATTCTGGGCAAGCATTAATGAACTATTACACCCCGGTCAATCTATTACACCAAACCCACAAGGCTCTGACCACAACAACACCAAACAAACTGCCAATGCCTTTAATACCTTTTTCACCAAAACTATTCAAACTCTAGCCAGTCAACTCTCTCCACAAAATTCAACCTCATCTAAGACTGAATCCAACCCACCTCCCCCATTTCACTTCCAACCTGTCCCTACAGCTTTTATTCTCACCCTTTTACAAAAACTTAAACCTTGCACTCCTTCTGCTGACCAACTACCTGCAGAATACTTACAGTTAGCAGCCAAATCTATTGCCTATCCCATCTCCATTCTCATCAATAGAAGCATTACTGAAGGATACATCCCCATTCTTTGGAAAGTCTCACATATTATTCCCCTTCATAAAGGGGGAGACTCCACTGACCTTTCCAACTATCGTCCTATAGCCCTACTCTCCCCTTTATCTAAGGTTATGGAAAAGTGCATCCATAGGCAATTATTAGACAACCTTCTCCATAATAACCTGCTCTCCAACTCCCAACATGGCTTCAGACCTTCCCACAGCACTACTACTGCCCTCCTCTCCTTCACGGACACCATCAACAAAAACCGCAACCTTAACATGCTCTCCTCTGCACTTTTCATTGACCTGTCCAAAGCTTTTGACATGGTAAATCACAATATACTCATAAACATTCTGAAATCTATGTCACTTGATGCACTAGCTATAAAATGGTTCCTATCCTACTTAAATAACAGACATCAAGCTGTGCTCTGGAATACCACCCTTTCTACCCAACTACCCGTTAATATTGGTGTCCCTCAAGGGTCCATATTAGGCCCACTCCTATTTTCCTTATTCATCAATGACCTTCACGAAGCAGTTCCCCAAGCTACATGCATACAATACGCAGATGATTCTACACTTATATGCTCAGCTACATCTGAATCTGAACTTCACTTCCTTACACAGAACTTATTTAGCTCAGTAGAACTATGGTTTACAAAACGCTGTCTCATACTAAATCCCAAAAAAACTAAACTTCTACTTTTTACACCTACCAATAAATCTCCACCAATTGACTTCACTATAGCTTCCAATAATAGCACCGTTATATCCCAGGACCAATAATAGCACCGTTATATCCCAGGATCTTACTACCAAACTGCTAGGTATCACCATAGACAACAACCTTAACTTTGACACTCATATTAATAATATCTTGAAAACAACTAACAGAAAAATAGGCTCTCTATATAGGATCAAACCCTTCCTCACCCCTGCAACTAGAATAACTATTGCCCGCACCCATCTAATCTCTACCCTACTCTATGCCTCTCCCATTTTCACTAACCTGTCAAAAAATAACCTTAAAAACTAGAAAACACCTACAACAACATAGCCAGATTTGCCACTGGTAACCCTTTTAAAACACACCACTGTATTAATCTAAAATACCTAGGGTGGCTTGAATTACAGCAACAGCTAAAATATAATCAACTGACCATTGCCCATAAAATTCTTTATCAACCTGCTAAGACACCCATACTATCTAACCTTATTCATACCTACAATAACCTGAAATCCCTAAGATCTTCACGAAAAATCCTCATAAATATTGTCAAATCAAACAATAGAGCTGGAGACTCTCTCTTCACTAATACTGTTGGGAAAATTTGGAACTTACTCCCCACTGAACTTTCAACACTTCCCTCTATTTCCTTGTTCAAAAATAAACTTATGCTCTTCCTTAAAACACATTGGATGTGCCCCTGTACTAAACCTGACTAACCTACATGCTCTCACTACTTGTTTCAACCCCACCTTATATGCTCTAGCTACCTGTTTCTACCTCACTGCCTCAGCTCAGTAACAATCTCATCAGAATTCAACTACCATTCTACCTCTACCTCTACTACCTAGCCTTACCTATTAGTATACTCTCATAAAAGTTCCAATCTTCACAATTAGAACTTTCTTACTCAACTTCTGTTCCAGTCTTACTTTCCTTTTTTCCCCTTCTTATATCTAGAATTATATTATGTGTTTTACTATCAATCTTTCTGAACAGTTAAAATACAGCCTCATGATAAATTGTATTATGTTTAGTCAATATTTTGTGTTATATACTCTATATACCTGTAACCACTTTTTAGCTAATACTGCCTTAGTTATTATTAATGTAGTTGATCTCATGTATGTACTTCTGTAGATATGTACTGTTATTGAAGTTTGGAGCTTATCTCCCCGGGCCTCTACTGAAAATGGACATATATCCAGCTAGACTAGCCCGGTCAACAAATGTAAAATAAAATAAAATAAAATAAAATAAATAAATAACTATATCTTAGACTATATATATATATATATACATATATACATATATATATATATATATATATATATATATATATATATATATATATATATATATATATGAGAGAAAAAATGAAGAAAACTTGCGAATATGCAGGATACCCCACAAAAAGTCTTGAGCAATGCTGGAAACCAAGAGATCAGTGCCGCGGCAAACTAGATTTGGGGTAATTCCAGCAATGCATCATGGGATAAGGGGCTTGGTCTCGAGCTACTGCTAATCTTTGAGCTTTGCTAAACGGCCATGTAGGAGCTGAGGATCGGCTCCCAACCCATCAGTGAAGAATGAACGGCAAGATTGAACAACTTCACATACATTAAGTCATCACGTATTTCATATGGCATACCAGAAATATACTATACATAGAACCATCACAGCAAATTTTGCACAGACCCTCAGCTATTGGCATGAACTAACCACAACTCTTTATATATTATCTTATCTGTTTTCTCCTGTATATTACCATTAGAAAATTGAATTAAATCAATGGGTGTTTAAAATCAAAACTGCAAAATATATTACCACAATTCCTTCATATTTCAGATATTTCAAAACCTCACATAGTACTAGACTAAGCAGTGCAAAATATGGGGAATAACTGAACGAGATAAAAACATAATACATGTATGGGTAAGGATTATAGATGAATATAATAATTTCTAACTTGAATGTTTGATAACTAGAGCTTCAAAATAAACATTGAAATATGCAGTCATAGATACATCATACCACAACCTATAGTGATGTCACAAATTTCTACTGAAAACAAAGTAGACGTGCCCTGTTTTTTGAAAATGATACATTTACAAAAAAAATGATAGAATTGAGAAATGTTTTATTGGAAATACCCTGCTACCACAGTAACTGCAGTAAAGCACCACATATATGGAATGAGTCCACAGTAAGAAAAGAGAACTGTTTTGGAGCATTATTAATTTGTCACTGAGAAAAATAAGCAAATTATACTCAGTTTTTGAAAATAGTTTCCGTTAGAAAAGAGACTTTGCCTGTACAGCTTTTAGATATAAAATAACTTCCCATCACTACAAAGATATATTTTGCTACTTGGATACATCTTGTAAAGGAAAAGTATGAAAAAAAAGTATGGGACCATAAAATCTAAGGAACATCAGGCAAGACTAATATGTTTTTGGAGGGGGGAGTCAACAACACATTTTGAATTAAACCTTTTTTCACTCCTCACAATCTACTGTCACAAAACATCAAATTGGTTCTGAATACAACAGGGAAAACATTTGGGAGGGGTGAAGTCACCATTTAATGTACCATAAGATCTGAGGCTTACATTTATATAATAAAGACTGACAAATATTTCTCCTTTTTGAAGGTTATACTTGTGTAGCTTAATGCAAATACCTTTACAGGCTTCAATAATAACTAAACTAGTATGCAAAATGTAAGTATCTACCATGGAAGTGGCAGCTGAAAGTTAATTCCAATTATAACTGTAAAAAATGGAAATTCGGCAAATCAGCACCACATCAACAAATCCAAACGAAATCTCCAAAAAGCAACCTTTAATGAACCAGAGTAACACAAACTCATTCAGTAAGCACTTTCATTTTGGAAAAAACCTAAGTACTTTTAATTATAACTATGCCTTGAAATAAGTACATGTTTTATTTTTCAGTCTATAATGCTTTTCTTTTCTCAAACAGTGCATGTAAAATAGGTATGATCGAATTTACTTCACCAACATGAAGAATTTGTAGTCATATGATACTATTTGATAATTGCAATCAGTAAACGACCAGGGTGAAGTGATGGTACAGTGACATTGTGTACAGATTCAAGAGATATACGATCTTTATACAAATGCATTTTCTTACAGTTTTTAGTAGCAATAGCACATATTTCAAGGAAGTATTGTAAAGATATGCCTGTCTTATCCGGTGTTTGTTGTTTAAGTCTGTAATATGTTTAACAGACTCCATGAGAAATGATTAGCACTGATTCTGAAATGCGTTCAACTAGCTGACACATAGAAATAGTTTTGAAAAAAACATAAAATAATATTCAAATTAGATAAGTGACTTCTTACTTCTGCTGGTGGAACTCCCTCAGGTGGGCGGCAGTGAAGTACAATCATTCCTTCAATTGGAACCTCTTTTCCTTGAGGATCCTCTTCAAAGTTCTTTCTTAAATCTAAACATATTAACATTAAAATCTCAACACCTAAATAATATGCAAATTTCAACACAGCATTAAAACAGTTTGTTTGATAGTATAAAAGTGCATTACGACATAACTCAAGAATTTATGTGATCAGAAACCTACAAATACAACATCTTTTCCTTGAGGATCCTCTTCAAAATTCTTTATTCTTTCTTACATCTAAACATATTGACACAGTAACACATTAAAATCACAGTTAAAACATAATGTGTAATTGTCAACATGTCCTTAAATCAATTAGTAGGATAAAGATTTTAAAAGTGCATTCTGACACAAATCAAACATTTCTATGATCAGAAACCTACAGATGGCTTACTTTCAAAGAGTGCTAATGTGATCAACATTTTTGTGACAACATTTATAGTAAAAGCTATAACCTATCTAGAGCATACCTATTGATTCTTTTTCATTAAACTTCAGTAGTAGTATTTTATTAATTCATAGCATATTCAACTTATCTTGCTATTAATTATAATATGACACAGCAGGCATAAAGAGTGAGACACAAAATTATTCAACCAGGCATTCACATGGGAAGGCCGTGCACACTGCCTTACATTGTTGCATTTATGGCTAAATGCAATTAAAATAAAAAAAATATTCAGTGTATAAATATTACTTCTCATTTTGCTGGGATATAACTTTAATAAATTCAAACAGTAGTCAATAAATTATAAGAAACTTGTCATAGCATATGTATTTAAATGTACACAGCTTCATATGAATCACTTAATGTGAATTATTTTACTTTATCCAGAGCATATTGTGCTCTGACTCCAAAAGAGTCTACCTGGGAGGACTAAGGTAAATGACAATTGCCATATAAGATGATTCTGAAGACACTAAACTTATTAAATCACAACAAGGATAATATCAGGCAAACATGCATATTTCCTAACAAAGTAAGGCAAACAGGAATATGGCTTAAACTGTAATATCCCTATAAAGCACTGACAACTTTTTCTGTAGAAAAATGTACATAACTTAAAAAGAATCATCTAATATGTCTACTGGGAGTCCCAGAGGACTGATAAGGCAAACCATTCCTTCATACAGAGGGCAACATGTAGTTTGTAGTACAGTTAGTATGCGTAAGTAGAAATGAATGCAGGATTCAGGCATGAAATATGCAGCAAAGAAGAAGAGAACATTAAGGTTGAAAAGAAGAGAAAGTCACAGTTTACTATGATAAAATACATACATATTTATTTATTTATGTAACATTTAATTGGGAAAGTCTGACTTGGAATGAAATAAATTTTCAGCAGAGGCCCAGGGAGAAATCCTGCAGATGCATTTCTTTGTAACATGGGAGGAAACCGTAGCACCCAGACTAAACCCACAAGAATGCAGGGAGGATATGCAGACTCCACACAGAAGGCACCCCAGCCGAGAATCGAACCAGAGAACCTCTTGCTGTGAGGTGACAACACTACTGCTGCACCACTGCACCATCCTATGCAGTTGTTATGGCCCTAAAGTTCCTTTTCAGATAGCTTCTTCTATATTTATCTATATTTACCCTAACTGAATAGTTTGCTTTAAAATCTGAACAAGGAATAAATATCACTTAGTAAAATAGGTGACTTTTAAACTAGTACTGTTTTTAATTCATGGTATTAATGTCATTTTTCACATGCAAATCACACAGTATGCATGTCTCTCATTTTAATGTCAAGGCTGTTAATTTCTGGTTTCCTAAATAAATGTAATTAAGGCTGTAGTTGTCGATCTCCTTCATTTGAGTTTTGTTCCTATGTGTGCCTATGTTCTTTTAACATTCATTATTATTATATACTTCAGAAGTTTTAAGCTGTTTAAATCTGCTATTCCTTATTGACAACATTAACAGTTCTATAATAGCAAATGCCATACTCCATTATTAAAACCAGTAAGCATCGGTCCACTAGTGTAAAACTGTATCCACACTGACCCACCTTTATTGTTAAAGCATTGTCGTTTAGTGCTGGACTTACTTCAAGAAAAAAAATTGTGAAAGCAGAAAGGAATTTTGAAACTGCAATTGTGCTGTTACTCTTACTCAAGTAACACCTACTGTACTGCTGACCAAAGGCCGCGAGCAAACAAATTATTAGCTAATGCTGCATGGGGTTGCAGTAGCGGAAAGAACAATGTCTGATTGAGTAATGGGAACAGTCAAGAAAAAGCAGCCCTTGAAGTTTGTAGCAGCTGCATTTCTTAGAACTGGTTACAGTTGTTACTTGTGAATATACTGCACTGTGCTGGTAGTTTTAAATAAAAGACAAACTAAAATTGAACATTTGTTATTTGTCTCTACCTGGGAGAAAAATGCCATGCAGAACTAAGTATAAGATACCCTCAAAGCCCTGTAGCTATACTTGGTTGTCTACAGACTAGTAAGAGGTGACCTGTGTCTGGCATACAAGGCATCCTCTAACCCATTACTGAAGGATTTACTGCATATCAGCAAGTCAAATGGCATCAGAAACACTTGGTCTTTGGATCTAAACCTCTTCTGCAACAGTAACAGGATGATTTGGAGGGACAAGTATATTCTCAGAGGATACTACTGCTGTGGGACAGTCTCCCCATGAACATAAAACAAAGCAGTTCATCCCTGTCCATATTCAATTGCAACTTAGCTCTATGGATGATAAACAGAAAATTAACCCCAAGGCTGCCCCCGTATTACTAATGGACAGAGGCAGCTCTTAAATGCTTTATCCCATGCATGGGCCCCCTAACATTCTCAATGGTATGATCCCAATTATTCTCAGTAGGGCTAATATATAATTATTGACCTTGGGATAGTTATGGTCAATCTATAACCAAATGGGATAGGTTATTTTCAATACAAAAAGGGAACCTAGCTATGCTTAAAATGACCTGCAAGGGCAGCTTGCCAAGAACTTACCTATGAACCTATATCAGGCAGGTCCTGTCACGTATGCATCACCAATGGAGCATTTAAGTGAAATACTTAAAGAACTGCAGCACCATTATTTGATGGGTACACAAACATAGTGCTAATCTAATGCTGTGGGAAGAAATAGCCAGGGAATTGTTATGGCTAGGCTTATATAGGCCCTAGGGCCGATAGCCTAGTACCAACCTATGAACTAGTAAACTTTTGACATAAACATCGCAGACCTGCATCTCAGTCCCTTAAGTTTACCCTGACTATCAGCTGCTCTTCTTTATCACACATTTGTTAATACTATCATAATACATGAATTGCTTGGATTATATTCCAAAATCAAGAGAAAAAAAATTATCGTTATAGCAATGACTATATATAATAACCTACCTATCACATGACTGTTATAAAAAAGTCTGTGTGTCTATCAAAGCAAACATCATGATGTTCTACAGAGAACCATTGCCACAATGCAACATCAAAGGCCCATTAACAGCTGTGAAAGCTGTAACATACTATATACTGCCAATACTATAGAAACCTGAACAGATATGCACCTGTAATTAGTCACTGGTTTTAAAAGCTGTTTTTTTTTTTAACTGGTAGTATACTGAAGCAGCTGTAACGTCACATGTGTTGAAGAGAATTATTTATTTAAAGCTTCAAGTTTGTGTTATAGGTGAATTTCTTGAATTCATTTCAACACATGATAGTCATCTAAAGTAAAAGTTATTATTATCATTTATTATTGTTGTTGTTATTGATGGCAAATTTGATTGATCCCAGTTCATTTAATTCTGGGTAAATGCCCCCATTATTATTGTAATATCTCCTCTCTTGGCCAGTAATCAAGGAGCCTGAATCCTTACAACTGGCACTGGAGAGGCACATTCACTTGGAACCAAAATAGATACACACCGTATTTCCAGATGCATCAATATGTATCAAGCACAAATTTCCTTAAGAGCACACAAGGAACACACTAAGTCAAGGTTTTCTTTCTCTCCTTACAGGTCACCAATAAGATACCCCACTGGCATAGCTATAGAGTTCAGTCCTCAGCTGAGTGTCCAAGACAAGTCCTCAACCACTCTCTCCATGAAACCAGTGCTCTGTGTCCCCCTGTTCCAAGTAGCTGACACACACACATATCTTTGAGATTTGATTTTCTCACACACAATCACACACACACACACACACACACACACACACACACACACACACACACACACACACACACCTGGGAAAGGCTGGCACAGATGTACTGTGACCCCTTCTGCCCAGACTATATGGTAATTACACTGCCATCAGACACTCCAAAGCCAGCTACTCAAATGTTCTTATAAGGGTTCTCAATAATACCGAGTGAAATTAATATTAATATAAATTATAGTGTCTGACCAATGCAGTAAGGCTTTCAGGAGTGCCACAGAGTCACCAAATAGACATAAGTACTCTCAGAGTTTAAAATATTCTCTAAAGGACCAGCCACAATGAAAAGCTTAAATATGTTTAATAATAAATAATAAAAGAACATGAAAATACCAAATATCTTTTACAATAGACACCAGAGTTTAAGTCACAGGAAAGATTAAAATAACGCAGATGAATAGATTCACACAGATACAGAAAAAAAACAGTACTTAACTAATTTTAGCATATTTTCCTGACTGATCTAAAGAATTACTATTCCCTAGTCACCTACTAGAGCAAGGCAAGATGAAGTAGTTGAGGAGTCCTTCTTTCTCAATTTCCAAAAACAGAGTTTGTGAGACTTCAGTTTCATCTAATATTAAAATATCATTATAGAGCTGGCTTACAGAAAGACATCACAAACATCTGGTCATATGACTATTGGTTCCCATACTAACCCCTTGGCTTGAAGCTGCCAGGACTTAGTACATATATGTCAATAATACCCACACATAGAGTTTTGCTAAAATCTGATGCAGCTTCTAGAAGTAATAAAACAATTTCAAACTTCTACCCTTCCAAAGTTCACTGCTAAAGACAACATAGAAGGCTTCCTAGGACTTGTTTTACCAGAAATGTCGCTGGCTGCAATCAGAATTGTAAGATGAAATCTTTAAATTAGTTAATTTAGGGCATAATTTCTTACTGTTTTTCAAAGTTAGCTAGCCTGTGATTAACCTCTTCTCTTCCAGTATCCTATTTACAACAGTAAAGTCTGATATAAATGTATATTTCTTTGCTGTCCAGAAGGACACTCTGTTGATACATTTTTAACATAAGCAACTTTACAAATACATTTCACTACAAGTATCTGTACAAACCAGTATGATATACAAATAACATATAATTCTTTACTAAATTCTAGCTAGCTATGCTGGCATATGTTATACATCTACTGCCCTACTTCTCCTTGCATAGCTGGCAATAGGTCACATCATCACAATTACTGCTTACCATCAAGCCCTATTCTTATGATAACCCTTGCACCCCCACTATTCTCCATGCACTGTGGAAAGGGGTTGTTCTGTTAATGGGCCATCATCCAGGCAGAAATATGTGGCCCAAATATGTCACCCTGATGGTATTATCGTGCATCTTTCTCTCAGTTAAATCCCCAGTATAGCTGTGCAGATTTCCATATATGGTCAAAATGGTCCCTTCGTGCACATAACCACTAATCATGCTTGATGTGAATTTATGTCCTCCTCCAAGTCTGTGTGATACTTTTGTTTACCTCAAGCCTTCACTTGGTCATGCAAATGCAGTAAAACAAAGATGCAATCTCTCTTAACTGATCAGACATAAGCACTCTCCTATCAGTCTACAATCTATTATATTCCTAGCCAATACCCAGACGTCAGAATGACAGTTTTTATCGTGTATCTCTAAGGTAACAATCTTAATCATTATTCCAACTCCTCCTATCAGTATGAGTGATGGGGAATCAATCCTAGCCTTCCTTTTTTATCTTAACCATTTCAGATGTTCACTAACTGAACTTTGGACACCTGGATCATAGTCAAAGCTTTATACCTCTGAATCTGAGAGCTAGCTTCATTTTTTTTCAGTAATAAATTATGTTGCATTTATAGAGTAGATGCAACTGAAATGCCTCGCATGGACGGCATGTGCGGTCAAACCAACTTGAAGCAACCACAACGACCAGCAAAAAATGATGGTAGGCACAGACAGTTGAAAATACTTTATTGTTGATAACACATGTCTAAAAAATATTTAAACCAAACCGGTTTCGGCCTTACAGCCTTTTTCAATGGTTAAGAAAAGAAATTGAATATGGCACTGGTACGAGCTCCATTTATGGTCGTCCCTGCTAAGCACAAAAATAATGGTATAGCCCAACCTGGTGGTCGGGATGTACCAATACATATAGAAAGCCAAAAACATAAATGCTTTATAAATAAAAAAATAGTAACAAAATAGTATATATAGTGTATAGTCCATAATACTATTGTATAAAAAAGTTAATAGGTTAGAACAATAAATAGTATAATTCCAATCAACCATAAATGAATACAATATGTATAATATGATAATACGATAGCATTGAGCCTATTAAATACTGTTGAAATAAATTCCTCAAATCATATTGACTTAATAATAGATTCTGAAAGGGACAGAAATAAACATGATAGTCCTATTATAACAATAATGGAAAAAATGGAATAAATCCAATGATAAATAAGTTCATAATTGCATTAAATCATCTATATAGACTGAATCACCCGAATCAAAAAGACAACAAAATTACCAAACACATAAATTGTGAAAAGACATAAAAGATGCAAAAATAAATAGTATTTTGAAAAAACACAAAAGATGACATATTCTCCCAACCTAAGTAATATCAAATAATAATAACCAATATACCAAGGGACAAGCCAAAAACTCTTTCATAGATGATCATTCAGGCCTGGCGGGAAAAGTGCCCCAAGGTTGGCAATCCAATATTGTTCCTTTTTATTCAAAATGGAATGCCAACCCTGCTGATGGCTACGATCCCCCACAATTTTGTCTATGACCATGAACTTAAATTGTGCATTGGAATGTTTTATGGTGTGTCTATACAAGGCATTGGTTTCCCTCTAATTTCTGATGTCACCTTTATGTTCTGTCATACGTGTTCAGAGAGATCTGGATGTTTGTCCCACATAAAATGATTGGCACTGGCAGGTAGCTAAATATATAACCCATGTAGTACTGCAATTAGCAAAAACTCTCTTCTGATAAACACGATTAGTGTTTGCACTAGAAAATTCCTTAAGTGTGTAAACCTGGGAACACGAACTGCAATGACCACACGGGAAAGTCCCTAATAGTTTGTCCCCTGTGAGGGTAGTCTGTTGATAAATAGCTCCTCCCCCTTCCTTATGTTTATAGTGGGAAAACAACCCCCCTAAAGTTTGGCCTCTTCTAAAGGACATATGACATGTCGTGCCTAATAATGTTCTTAATTCATCATGTGCCATCAGTATGTTCCAATTGGAGTTCAAAATATCCCTGACCAGCTGGTGATTCCTACCGTACGTAGTAACAAACCTGATAATGGAATCCTGATCCTTATTATCCGATTTCTTATATTGTAATAATGTTAGTCTATCAAGAGTGTTACTCCATTCACTAGCCGCAGAGATATCCCTGTTCCTGTATCCCCTGTGTTTGAACCTACAACATAAGTCATTCCTAGCTACTTGAAAATCCTCATCAGATGAACATATGTGTTTGATGCGCATGAATTGTGATTTTAGTATGTTACGGATGGTGTGGTAAGGGTGCATACTGGATGCATGTAACAAGGTATTATATTGTGGCTATTTGTGAAATACTTTCATACTCAAAGTATGGTCTTCATTATGGTAAACTGTGACATCTAAAAAATTGATGGTGTTATAATCGTATGTAACAGTGAATTCCATACCCCATACATTGTCATTCAAATACTGAATGAATTCCTGTAGATATATAATATCTGCCCTCCACACCATCCAGCAATCATCTAAGTATCGTCTCCAGATGTCAATTTCAACAATGTAAATGTTATGTGATGAATCATAAATCATGCACTCCTCAAAATAGGCCATAAAAAGGTCAGCGTAAATAGGAGCAAAGGAAGCTCCCATCGCTGTACCTTGTAATTGCAAAAAACACTCACCATGGAAATAGAAGACATTCTTAGTTAGTACATGTTCTGCCATGCAGATCAAAAGTGTATTAAAACCTGGTGGGTACAAATCAGATTTTCCCAACCAATATTGTAATGATTGTATCCCAGCCCAATGTGGAATACTTTTATATAAAGATTTCACATCTAATGTACACATAAGCCAACCCTGTTCCAGTTGGGTGTCTTCAATCATTTGAAGGAAGTGCGTCGTGTCCTTTAATCTGGCCCTGACTGATGTTAGTAATGGCTGGAGGTAGTGTGTAAGAAAAGCAGAAAGTGGTTCTGTTAGTGAACCAATTCCCAACACTATAGGCCTACCTATAGTGGGTTTTGTGATGGATTTGTGTATTTTAGGCAAAAGATATAAGATCTGTTTTTGTGGATCTTTGACAGTAAGGTGTTTTACTGTGTTTGTTGTTATAATACCTTGTTCTTCTGCTGTTTATAAGAAGGAATCAATTTCCTTCTTATATACCAATGTAGGGTCTATAAACATCTGCATGTAACACCCACGATCAGCCAATTGTCTTTTGCCCTCATTGAGATAATCCCCAGTGTTCATGACTACGACAGCACCTCCCTTATCTGCAGGCAAAACAGCAATGTCACGGTTATACCTAAGTTCTTCTAAAGCAGTTTTTTCCATGGTAGAAATATTTTGGCCTAAAATGCATGATTCCTGATGGTGAAAATGTAGATCCTTAATAACTGATTGCTGGAATATGGAGACATATTTGTTCATTGGAGGTTGGAAATCTAATTTCAAAAATCTAAATTCTGAAGATCTTTGAGAGATATTACCTAAAAAGAACAATTTAAGATTCAGATTACGACAAAATGACAATACATCATTTACTATACTATATTCATGACTAAAGAAACCAGGGATGAAACCAAGGCCTTTATTCAATAAAATTGTTTGTGCATCTGTTAATGGTACATCAGATAAATTCAAGACATTATGAGAGCCAGCTACAGTTAGTTCAACAGTGTTCGAATCAGACTCTCTATGGAATTGCTTACTGCGTTTGTGCTTGCGACCCCCTCGTCGCCTTGATGTGTATCTAAAGGGGTTTTAGTATTAGGTTTTTTACTCCTTGGTGATTCCCGATGGTTGCTACCATCATTATCTGTATATGATGATTCATCACCAGAAGTACTGGCAAAGGATGCATCAGTGGACTTCAGAATAGATCGTGGTCTCTTTCTGGGTTTTAAACCAGGTGTCTTGTGACCAATATCATTAAATCTAACTGCTTTTGATGTTTCCGCCAGGCCTGAATGATCATCAATGAAAGAGTTTTTGGCTTGTCCCTTGGTATATTGGTTATTATTATTTGATATTACTTAGGTTGGGAGAATATGTCATATTCTGTGTTTTTTCAAAATACTATTTATTTTTACATCTTTTATGTCTTTTCACAATTTATGTGTTTGGTAATTTTGTTGTCTTTTTGATTCGGGTGATTCAGTCTATATAGGTGCTTTAATGCAATTATGAACTTATTTATCATTGGATTTATTCCATTTTTTCCATTATTGTTATAATAGGACTATCATGTTTATTTCTGTCCCTTTCAGAATCTATTATTAAGTCAATATGATTTGAGGAATTTATTTCAACAGTATTTAATAGGCTCAATGCTATCGTATTATCATATTATACATATTGTATTCATTTATGATTGATTGGAATTGTACTATTTATTGTTCATAACCTATTAACTTTTTTATATAATAGTATTATGGACTATACACTATATATACTATTTTGTTACTATTTTTTTATTTATAAAGCATTTATGTTTTTGGCTTTCTATATGTATTGGTACATCCTGACCACCAGGTTGGGCTATACCATTATTTTTGTGCTTAGCAGGGACGACTATAAATGGAGCTCGTACCAGTGCCATATTCAATTTCTTTTCTTAACCATTGAAAAAGGCTGCAAGGCCGAAACCGGTTTGGTTTAAATATTTTTTAGACATGCGTTATCAACAATAAAGTACTTTCAACTGTCTGTGCCCACCATCATTTTTTGCTGGTCGTTGCATTTATAGAGTCACATATAATAAAGCAATGTAAGAATCTTGACCCAAATTGAACTCGTTCTTTAAGGTATCAACTGAAGACTTAAATTTCTAATGCAGCATTTCTATATTGTTGTGCCAAGACAAGCAGAATTACAATATACTTCTGAAGACATTTAGGAAAAATCTCATGGGTAAGTAATAAAACAACAAAGTTTGAACAAAATTTAGCAATAGTAAATAACTACAGTATTCCAAAAGAGACATGTAGTTATATTTAGGAGTCCTTATAATGTAGAGGAATCATTTCATCATATGTCCAAACCAATACAGTTAAGTATTTTCCATAAAAGGCTGAAACACGGATTTTTATGTCTATGTAGGATTCCAATCACTCTCTCTGTTGATTTCAGGTTTACATCTAGCTATGCAATCTTTTTTTTTTTACAAACTTGGGTCCACTTCTTTGACATATAGTGCCTATATTTCACAGAAGCCTTTATAGTTGTTGTTAAAGAGCCTTACTGACCACAAAGCACTTCCAGTTTCTAAGCAACAAAGCTTTGGGGGACATGAACATTTAGCAAAATTAATTATAGCAAGTTCTCAGAAAACCTAATAGTTTTTTTTTAATAAAAAATGTGTGGGAAGAAAGAACTTTTGTACCTTGGAGTTCAACAACTTTACATTTAAAGTACACAAAGTGTCACTCGTCCGGTCAGGATAAAACAGACAAGCGGCTGTGAGTTCAGTTCAAGCAGCTTTATTACACACAAACACATCTGGAATGAGGTTTTGTAATTTAAACTTAAACTTATAAACAGACTGACTACCACACTCATACATGTTAACACTCTGGCTGCTCTCCTAAAATGACAATGCTGCCTGCATGTGCTCACTATTTATATGCATGTGCCTACATCTGGAAATGGTTCTTAAGGGTACAAACACACACTCTTTTCTACATCCTGCCACTTTGAGAAATAGCTCAAACATCAAATGACAGTATTCAATGACATGCAGTTATACAGAAATGATCTTTGATGTGCAGTTATACAGAACTAATTCTTTGACATGCAATCATACAAAATCAGATATATGTATATATAAAACAATCATGTCCAGGTTGTTGTGTATTTTACACTAAGTCTAGAAATATGACCTGATCATATAACATAAAAGTCAGAACTGGATCTAGCAATGGGGACTGTCTTCAAGGAATGTTCAACTTTGCGGACATAATCAGGAACGGGAACGAATAATGAGACATGTTCTTCAGTATGAACATTGTCAGGGTTGCTATGAGATCTAGAGTCTGTATCACAGGTACGATGCCATAATATCATTTCTGATACAGGAAGACGATGTCTGCAGTTTCTCCTGTATTCTATCCCCTCAGATTCCACTAAGTAGGATCTCGGCTCGGCACATATACCTCACTTGACCAACTCTCTTTCTTTTAACAGTTGAAGAAATCTGCTCATTTTATCATAGCTGGACATCTGAGAAGAACACTTCTTAAAAAGTTAGGCTTTGATCGCTCTGTTGTTTTTAGCATTAAGCACCAAACAAACTAGAACTGATAGGCAAGGTTGTTCTGGTTTGCCTAGACAGAAGTCTGTGAGCAGGTGAGCCAAGTAGGTCGTCACGGGGTATATTTCTGAGATTAAGTAAAATCAAGAAGATATCGGTATTGTCATGCATTGACTTCTCTAGTAATTGCTTTACACTCTGTACTGAAAGTTCAAGCAAAGCCGTTTGACTGTGGGTATTCAGGACTACTAGTAACATGGATAAAGGCCCACTCTTTTGCAAATTTCTGAAACAATTGACTGGTAAACTGGGTACCGCTGTCAGAAATGACTTTGTGTAGACTACCATGGACTGAGAAATGACATTTCATCTTAGTAACAGCAGCACTGGATGTTAGGTTAGGTAGCAAATTGATCTCAAACCAGTTTGAATAAGAGTCTACCAACACTAAGTAATGCTGATTGTGCCACTCAAATATGTCAGTGGTACTGCTGACCAAGGTAGTTCAGGAATATCGCTTAGCTGACGTGGCTGTTTTTGCAAATGTGGTTTAGTAGTATAACATAATGAACAAGAAGAAAGCACTTTATCTGTGTCTTTCAATAGAAAAGGCCAAAAATACTAGTCCTCTCACCCTTCTTTTGGTAGAGTTGGAACCTGGGTGGCCACAATGCAAAATTTGAATATGTTCATGTTGTAAGGAGGTAGGAACATTAACTTTGGGATAATTGAAAATGATACCATCTTCCAATCAGCATCTCATCTCTGTATGGAAAATAAGGTTGCACTTCTGGTGGTACACAGGATTGCTTCGACGACCATTCTACATAGATGAAGTGGTTGAGCTTTTGCAAAATTGGATCAGTCTTTGTATGATCTCTCAGCTCATCAAGTTTTGTGTTAGAAAAAGTATGCTCTTCCATGATCTCAAAGTCAGAATTCTCTGCCTTAAGCTGTTCTGTGGTGTTTCTGGGTGATCTGGATAAGGTATCAGCCATATAAAGAAGTTAACCTTTTGTGTAGACCATTTTAAAATTAGACTTTTGTAATCTGAGCATTATTCTTTGTAGTCTTGTTGGAGCGGAATGCACAGGTTTTTTTAAAATAGTGACTAGAAGTTGATGATCAGTTTTGATTTGGATAGATCGCCCAAAAATATAATAATGGAACTTTGAACATGCGAACACAATTGCCCAAAGTTCCTTCTTAATTTGAGCATACCGCATGTCAATTTGGGTCAGAGTTCTAGACGCATGGGCAACAGGTCTGCCCTCTTGTAGAATAAACTGTACCCAGATCGAACTTTGAAACATCACAGGAAAGAACTACTGGCTTGTAGACTTTGTATTACCTCACTGTAGGAGGGTTGGCAATTTGCTGTTTGAGGTTATGAAATGCACTCTGTTGTTCTAACCATGGCCATGCAACATTTTTGCATGTTAGCTCTTTTAAAGCTGCTAATAACTCATTAAAGTCAAGGATAAATGTGCCCAAATAGTTAATCATACCAAGAAAATGCTGAACGGCTTGGACATTGTCTGGAGCTGGCATCTAAAAAACGGCTGCTTGCTCATCAGTAGTGAAGATATGAGATAAAGTGTTACTTGCCAAAATAAACTATTTGCATCTAAGGCAGAAAAAACAGTGGCATTTGACATGAGGGAGGCAATCTCCTCGACTATGCATAGGATGATGAGGTGTCTTTAATGTCTTACTCAAGTCTCTTGGGTCAATGCATATTCTGATTTCCTTTGAATTCTTTTGTGAGTAGCTAACAAGGAAGACACCCACTCAGTTGGTTCTGTGACTGGACATATCTCACTTTGCTGCACCATTTTGTCTAACTGGACCTTAACTTTGTCCTGCATAGCTATTGGAACTTTCCTTGCTGGTGTGACTACTGGACTGACCTCTGGGTCTATTTTCATGCAGTACACATTTGGAAGTTTGCCTAGCTTGTCGTTGAAAACATTAGCATACTCTGAGAAAATAACATCAGTAAAGTTGGAACTGGGACATGTGCTTACACATGTAATTTTTTGGTAAAAGAAAGCAGTTTCATTCTTAAACTGTCTCTGAGACCTAATAATGACTGCACAGGTCTTTTGACTACATAAAATTGCAAGCTGTAGCTCTTCCCCATCGAATAACATGAAAGCACTACTGAGCCTTCAGTATGAATCTCTTCACTTCCATAAGCAAAAGCTTCCCACAATTGGCCATATTAAGCTGCTCACCAGCTTTATGCTGCCATTACATTACACTGTGGATAAGTATCTACTTTGAGCTCTGTGGGTTTACCATTGATCAGGGCAGTACAAAATACTTTGTTCTTTGCCAACAAAATTAATTGCATTAACCTTTTCACTGACCACTGATACACCATCTACAGAGAAAGTAGGGTTGCAGCTTTTCACATGATCAACTTGCTTTTTTGAATGACTTCTCTTAATAACTGAATGAATCAATAACTTGATTTACAAAACTTTTGATAATGGTTCAATTTTTTACACTTGTGGCATTGCTGGCCAAATGCTAAGCATTCTCTTTTAGACTTATAGTTGGCTCCACAGTTACGACAATTAACAATAAGACTTGGCTTGGGTCTTACAGACTCACCCTTATACTGCACTGAGCATGTCTGTTTTACTGAACTAGTCTTGAAACTTGGTAGAAAGCTATGGGGTTTCACAGGTAGATCAGCAGGGGTTGCAGCTGCATGTTTCTGCTTGTCACGTGCTGCATGCTGTCTACGTTCGCTCTAGAGGCTGCTGAAACCATTTTCTTATCACCTGTAAGCATACTTGTGTGCCTTTCTGTGAGCTCATGGATTTGACAAATTCCTATAGCTTTGCTAAATGTTAAATCACTGTCATGAAGCAAAATCTTTCTCACTGCAGCACTATTAACAACATGCACAAGCCTGTCCTTTATTAACTCATCTTTCAAATCACCAAATCTGTACATTTTAGCCTTATTTTTCATGTCAGTGATATAAGCTGCAAAAGCTTCACCTGGCTTTTGGTCTCTTAAAATAAAATAAGGCCTCTCTAATGTAAAATTTGTCTGGGGGTTGCACATTTTCTAAATTTACATTTTAAGCACTCAGGGTCCTCTGTTGGTACAGCTGGTACAGCAATATGGCAGTTTTCCCCCTTTCCTGTATATATTTCTGGTGCAAACACAAATTAACACTCTCTTTCAATGGTTTCTGACCCAGCTAAGTTAAACAAAATGAATGCTCTTGTACGTGCATCGTCAGAAAAAGATGCTTGTATGAAAATATCATATTCCTGCTCACATAATCTCTAGTTCTCTGCTATATTATGATCAGACACAAGTGGACCTGGTCTGTGAAATGCCTCTGCCATATCAACACAAAGTAGTGAAGGTGCTTGGAATTATGTACGAACATACACCACACACACACACACACACACATATATATATATATATATATATATATATATATATATCTGCCAAAACTTTATGCCAGTACATGTAATTATGACCAATAGCACAACAGACTATGAAATAACTACACTTAGCCAAATAAATCTCCTTAGCACAAGAACACTTTGAAACCACTGTATTTTGTGAATAAACTGCACACGGCAGACAAAACTCAGAATAAGAAACACTTTGAGATGAATGCACTTTGCAAATAAACTACACACAGCACAGAAACTCTTCAAAATGGCTGTAATTTTGCAAAATATCTCTGTACAGTGCAAGAAACACTTTGAAATGGTAGCACTCTCAGAATAAATGTACACAGCAAAAGAAACATTTCAAAATGGCTGTACTTTGACTGCACTTACAATATAACTATACTTTGCACACGGCAAACTCTAAGAAATAATTGCACCATAATAAAGCCACACTCTGCAAACACCATGCACACTTTGAGATACTTCAAACAACTCTAGTTATTCTATGAATGGCTTCGGTCAATGTGAAATAGTTGTCTGTGCCCAAAATATGTTTTTTTTTACTAAAAATGTGCAGTTGCCTTGATTTTAAGCTTATTTTGCCCTTTTATTGTACCCATTATGCCCTTTTGCCCCTTTTATTGTGCTAATTATGCCCTTTTAACCTCTTATCATGCTCATCTTACTTTTCTTGTGCTTGTTTTAGTTTAAACATGCTCGTTATGCAAATCAAAGGTAATTCTGAGGCCTTTATGAATATTTCTCTTAGTTTTATCAAATATTGTGGTTTCGAACATTTTGTTTAATTAATAATGTTTTTGTGCCCTATATTTAATTAATAATGCATTTTATGCTACTCATTTATTAATAATGCATTCTGTGCCTTACAAGTGCTCCGTTTCATTTTCTTTGCAAAATAAATCATTTGTGCAAGTTCTGGCTACCTTAAATTTGATTCTGGCCCCCTTTGATAATTTGAGCTCGGTTTCACTCAACCAGCTCAATCTGCTTCACCTTCAACTCTGCACCTCATGGCTTGAAGACGTTGTACTCTCAATCCTGATTCTGACACCATGTCGCTCGTCCAGTCATGATAAAACAGACAAGCGGTTGTGGGTTCAGTTCAAGCAGCTTTATTGCACACAAACACATCAGGAATGAGGTTCTGTAACTTAAACTTAAATAAACTTATAAACAGACTGACTACCACACTCATACATGTTAACACTTTGGCTGTTGTCTCAAAATGGCACTGCTGTCTGCACATGTTCACTATTTATATGCATGTGCCTTCATCTGGAAATGCTTCTTAAAGGTACATAAACACGCTCTGTTGTACACAAAGAGACTGGAAATTTCAGTAAATAAGACAGTGTAAAGTCTCTTCTACTGCTGAACAGGTACACTGGAAAGTACTTCCCCAACCTGACAAGTATGAAATTCCTTCTATGGATGATATGCCAAAACTTTATCTGACTGTATCATACCCACCGATTAATTTGCAAGTCCAACACTTCCAAAAGTGATCTCTGTCAGACTTCCCAAACATCTTACCATATCATCTAAGGATGAGATTAACATCACTCAGTGTAAAGTCTCCATTATAGATTCCACTTATGTCACGCAACTTACCTTTTCCATAATCCATCCACTACCACAGGGGTGGGATGATTCAGGCCACGGGACAGTGACAAGGCCAACATATTCCAGCTACCGAATGGAATGAAATATTGATTCTTGCTGTTACAGATAACTTATGTGTAATCCACAATGTAAAATTAAAGTCTGAACTGAATCTGAAAGATCAAAAGTGTAAACATTTCACAATAGGCAAACCATCAGGATTGCTTCTATCGCATATTTGTTTTAATTATTATTATTATTATTATATTCCAATTTCCTGTACTGAAGAATTGAATGGTATTAAAACCATTTTAGTTAAAATTCTATTAAGTGATGAACTGACCATGAGCGTATCTAGATAACCATTGGAAATGCTGGCACCTGTAAAAGCAGGACCCAAAACACAGAATGAATGACTGAAAGAATGAACTTGCATATACCAAGTCTGAGATAGCTCTTTCCGGGAAACTTCTCTTTTCTCAGACATGTGGTGATCCCAGAGTTGGTATATATACATTTGGGGTGTCGGTTACCTTCTCCCCACATTGAGAGGGGAATAGTTCCCCCTACAAAAACAAGTTTAAAGGCAGTTCAAGATTTACTCTTTTCCTAGATTTGGAATATTTTTTTTTCAGTTAGTTGGCACGCTGCATTACAAGAGCTGACATTTCAAGAGGAAGACTAATCATATCACAGCTAATGTAAACTGGAAATATTTTAGTACTTTCAAAAGTGGCTAGTCACTAAACGTGTAGATTCTAGCCTTTGTTTAAGAGTCCTCATGAGAATAATACATGTAGGTATTTATCCAAGTACTGCATATCAGAAAAATTATCTGTAGTTAAAATAGGAGAATAATAAATTCAGAAGATGATATTCACTCACAGGCTATACGGACTAAGGCTTTCCTGCTCTTTGAAGTTCCTAAATTGCTCCATGCAACACACTGACACCAGTAATCTTCTGGACCATGAAAATCTTCTACCTGTTGTCTTGTCACATTGATCATCACTTCTCGACCCTTTAAACCTTAAAGATATAAAAAATGCAGGAAATATTAATCAAATTGTTTGTTTGCACTGAAGAACATTACTGAAAAAGTTACAGATTTCAAATATTAAAAAGTTAATTCAACTCTTTACCATATTAATTTATTAATATATGATCCTGTACTATACATGACTAAGAAAGGCAACATAATATTGTTATCACTGAAGCAGTAATTATTATAATTGTATCTTACTTAAACTGCCAGAGACAGAATGTAGCTTCATAGGAAAACAAAGGACTTTGAACCACACAATACATATTATTATACATGGGTGAGCACAGAAATAGGAGACAGACATTTTATTTGCCTATGAATATTGTAATTAAATTACTCTCAGTTTCATTTGATTTGTGCATGGTGTAAAAAGAAATACTGGCAAAAGTAAATTCCTATATCTAACTACAATCTCTCTTTCAGAACATACATGTTTGCCTTGATTCTCTGAGGCAGAACATTGTAATTAGGTCTGTTCATCTTTTTCCCAGAGAATTAGAAGTTATATAGAAAAACGTTTACATTCAATCTCTGGCAGGCTAACAAATGATGCATAAAAATTCAAAATTATATGGATTGGAATCTGTTTTTTTTTCTGTCTATGAAGTTCAAAGGTGAATAAGAAAAGTAACAGCAATTTAAGTTCTAGTCACAATGTAAAAATGCATTACCCTTTATTGCAGGTTTGAAATGCATTTCAAAATCCATAGTTGAGTATCAATACTGTTTTATAAAAGATTTTCTAGCATTTGAGTAGCTTGTGGTATTTAGTGATAACCAGAAATAACAGTGTACATTTATTTAAAGCAATGTTGCCAAAACGGAACTGCAGAATTCATACAATGGAGGAGAACATGAATCTAGCTGTGACTAATAAATAAGGAACTGAATATGCAAACTGCACCCGACATATCTTAGGTACTCCAAAAGTTATAAACCATAAAAATCCATAGGCATAATGAATAAAAGTACACAGTCTTCTCTCCACAGTAAAGTGCAGAACAGTACTGCACAGTACAGCTGTAGCACAGCAAGAGAAAAGTACTGCACAGTACAGCTGTAGCACAGCGGGAGTACAGTACTGCACAGAACAGGTGTACCACAGTGAGAGTACAGTACTGCACAGTACAGCTGTAGCACAGTGGCATTGCAGTGCTGCACAGTACAGTTGTAGCACAATACTGCATGGTACAGCTGTAGCACAGCAGGATTAGAGTACTGTACAGTACAGCTGTAGCACAGCGAGTGTACAGTACTGCACAGTACAGCTGTAGCACAGTGGTGGTACAGTACTGCACAGTACAGCTGTAGCACAGCGGGAGAACAGTCCTGCACAGTACAGCTGTAGCACAGTGGGAGTACAGTACTGTACAATACAGCTGTAGCACAGCAAGAGTACAGTACTGCACAGTACAGCTGTAACACAGTGAGAGTACAGTACAGCAAAGTACAACTGTAGCACAGTGGGAGTACAGTTCTACATAGTACAGCTGTAGCACAGTGGGAGTGCAGTACTGCACATTACAGCTGCAGCACAGATGGAGTACAGTACTGCACAGTACAGCTGTAGTGCAACAGAAGTATAGTACTACACTGTACAGCTGTAGCACAGCAAGAGCACAGTACAGCTGTAGCACAGTGGGAGTACAGTACTGCAAAGTACAGCTGTAGCAGAGTGGGAGTACAATACTGTACAGTACCATTGTAGTGCAGTGGGAGTACAGTACTGCACAGTACAGTTGTAGCACAGTACTGCACAGTACAGCTGTAGCACAGTGGGAGTACAGTACTGCTGTGCAGTACAGCTCTAGCACAGTGGGAGAACAATACTGCACAGTACAGCTGTAGCAAAGTGGGAGTACAGTAGTGCACAGTACAACTGTAGCACAGCAGGAATACAATAGTGCACAGTACAGCTGTAGCACAGGAGTACAGTACTGCACAGTACAGCTGTAGTGCAGTGGAAGTACAGTACTGCACAGTACAGCTTTTGCACAGTAGAAGTTGAGTGCTGCACAGTACAGCTGTAGTACTACATAGTACAGCTGTATTACAGTGGGAGTACAGTACTGCACAGTACAGCTGTAGCACAGTGGGAGTACAGTACTACACCGTACAGCTGTAGCACAGTGAGAGAACAGTACTGCACAGTACAGCTTCAGCAGAGTGGGAGTCCAATACTGCATAGTACAGTTGTAGTGCAGTGGGGGTACAGTACTGCACAGTACAGCTGTAGCACAGCAGGAGTACAGTATTTCACAATACCACTGTAGCACAGCAAGTGTACAGTACTGCACAGGTACAGCTATAGCACAGTGGGAGTACAGTACTGCACAGTACTGCTGTAGTACAGCAGGAGTACAGTACTGCACAGTACACCTGTAGCATAGTGGGTATGAAAAGTTTGAATAGAACTAGAAAACCTTACATTTTATTAACTGGGTTAAAAACTGCTAAGATAAACTCGCAGCAACATATTACAGGATCTTCATCAATCAGAAAAGTCCATCTTTAAGCAGCATCAGAAAAACATGTACAGTTCAAGGAGAACTAATCTGTGTCAGGGACTAGTAGTGGGTAAACAGAATGAAAAATTGCATCAAACATCAGACTGATATAGCAGGATACCAGAAAACCACTGCAGAGACTAAAGCACCTAAAAATTTAAGTGGCCTGCCTGGTTCCAAAGAATAAGCAACTACAATCATGTGTTTGCAATGTCATGGTTAGAAGAGCACTGCACTGTCTGCCTGTCTTGGCCATTCCCTTTAATATGTGTGGCCATTCATTATGAGGCCATTGTTATGAATAAATGCAATGACAACCACTGCAAAATTAAGCTGGTATGCTTGTGTGTGGTCACCAACTTATGCTGCATGTAATCTGGCATGATGGCATACAGAGTGTATGTCACATATTATAGTCTCATGTAACAGGAGGACAGATATGGATAATGTCTCAGCAAACTAAGATAAATGGTGAACTTAACAGGCCACAGCACTGACAAAACCTATGTAAGTATACATACAAGCAACAGAAAATTAAGTAGTCAAAGAACACATGTTCAAAGATGGCATCAAAAGATGTGCAATTCACAATGAACAGCAAAAAACATATACAAATCCCATGACAGATTACCAGAATTACATATAGCGCACATGCACGCACACACACACACACACACACACACACACACACACATACACACACACACACACACACACACACACACACACACACACACACACACACACACACACACACACACACACATCCACACATCCACAAACAAGACTTTATAAAGAAACAAATCGAAACTTCAGATGCCAATTAAATTCTTAAAGCAAGTAATGACAAACAAAAAGGATGTAGGATGTAGGAGTAAATACAACAGGGACTTTATACAGCGATCTCTACTCCTTACTTACAACTTTCTTTCAACATAGAGCTCCACAGCATAATACTTCTACTGAAAGATTTTGTATAGTGTTTTGCAAAGTCTTCTTCACAGCCTATGTTTTGGCTGCTCCAGCTATAATCATTTTACCAGCTTCCCTTGAATGAGAGAAGTTGTTGATAAACAGGGACATTCCATACCATCTAGAGATCATGGCAGGAGACTAAGTCAATGCCTCCATACCAGGAGTCAGAAATAGAGCGCTATCATAGGCCTTCAATGTAACACAGAGACAGAGTACTAGGAACTGTGCAGAGTCCCTAATAATATAAGCCATACTGCATAAAGGTGAAAGAGATGTTTCCAATGGAGGATAGGGGAGGTCTGTACAACTTTGGAAACGTGTTGAGTACTGTGATGGCACAAGCCCTGGGTTAAGGCCCTCAAGAAGCCACTAGATATCTGGCATGATATTCTCACAATAATAACAGAGTACATCCTCATTCACATAGGTCCTGTAATGCACATGCTTGGCTGTATAGTCAAGTTGTCTATCATTTGGACCTACTTCTATAATTCCCTTACACAATCTATGCTACCTGTACACCCTCCAGGTATACAGCTATAATCACTTTCTATTTCACTGCATCCTTGTAATGTTGTGCTCAATTTCTTTATGCCATGAAAAACATATGTACAGATAAACAATGATATCTAACGCACACAACTCAATGCAGTAAAATGTGTCCTGACACTGAAACACTACAAAACACATAAACATTTACAATAGCCATAGGCAGCGTTATAAACCCATATGGGAGTTATAGCCCAAAGGGTGAAGCAAACCATGTACAGCATTAATTCAAGACAGATTGTCCAGACCTGTGTGCCCACAACACGATGGCATATTCCTATCAACAATATTTAATTTAAAAGTCATGCCTGCCTAGTACTGGAAGGCTGCCTGATAACGTTTTCCCTACAGACATAGCATATAGTTGCAGGAAAGCTTGTCATATAACTAGATATATAAACAAAATGAAGTAAGCATAAGTGATTATAACATAGTACAAGAAAGTCAAGCATGTCAAATTTCATATGGATTACTGATGCATATGTCTGGCAAGTTTCTGTAAGTAGCCCAATCCTTAATCAAACTGTAGTATACAACAGTTGCAAAGCATGCAGCATTTTAATCTCACTGACTTAAAAACCTAATAACTGAACTGCCTCAACACTATTCCCCACACAGAAAATCACTATCAGGGGGAGTTTCATTTGTGCACCAGCAACGATTCTGTGTGGACTTTTCTCCTCAGTTGTATGACCAAGGAGAAGTTAAGGAGTAGATGGTGGTGAAGGTGGGCTGCTTCCTGCAAAAAATAGAAAGTATATATATATATATATATATATATATATATAGATAAATATCAGCTTAGAGACTCAAGAATTATACTTAAGCCAGTTATACCTTGAGGGAATCTGAACTCGATGAAACACAGGGGAGACATGCTCATGAGTAGGGCAAAGCATATTATGTAATTTACATCCATACATTCCTATCAAATTAAAAACATTATGTATGATAGGGTCTATATTAAAATGGCGAAGAGGTATTACATCAAATGCCTCTTCAATGACACAGAAAGACCAAATGCACTAAACTGCTAATGGTCAAAACAGCGATTTATTTCCCAGGGAAAGAAATTGCTAGTAAAACACACACACACACACACACACACACACACACACACACACACACACACACACACACACACACACACACACACTATTTAAAACATAACTAAGTGGGGGGCTTCGCCCCACACACTCCCCCTTACTAAATATACTGACTCTGCGATCGCACTACAGTGGGGTAAAGGGCAATGGTATGGCTCAGACCAAGAAAATTTATTCCCTGGGAAAAAAATTGCTGGTCTGAGCCTTCGCTATTTTCAGACTTCAGTCTTTATGTGTCGTTGAAGAGGAGTTTGATGTAATGCCTTTTCATGATTTTAATATAGACCCACATGATATCGTTTAGAAGAATCTATTTTACATGATTGAAGAACAATTTCAGAGAACCACACATCATCAAGACGAAAACATCGAACATTAACCTTACTGAATGTGAGTTCATTGAGGTGCATTAGTTGACCAACTTGTAAAAGAACTACACGTTCATTGGGAGAACAGAACATTCAGTTTTGTTGTTCACCAGGTTACCGTGTCATCTGAGATGTTAGCCATCTAATCCAATTTGACTTGATGATGTGTGGTTTACAGAAGTGGTCATTTGATCATATAAAATAGATCTAATTTAGAATGAATCTGCTTGGCACAAAGCATTTTTACACCTTAATCAGCTCAGCAATATAAATGTAATGAATACACACATGCGCACAAACTAACTGGTGGAAAACACTGGTCGGTGTCCAAGAATATAACGTGTCACAGATACTGAATGGGAATAAATTATATTAACAGTCAGAGAACCTTATGAATCATGGCTACTCATGATGGGACTGGATTAAGTATGATAAAACATGGTGACACTGGTGTCAAGACTATGATGTACTATCATCCACTAAAAAACATAAGACGAAGCTCACTGACACCCAAGAGTCCTATTCAGCTGGAGAATGTTACCCAAATAAAATAACTTTATAAGAGAGGATGAGTCTTACAAATAAATGATTTTCTCTCTTGCAATACACACTGGCAAAGTGATCAAGCAATTTGCTTATCCTTGTCTTCACACAAACTCATACCCTTTGGAAGGCATGTGTTACCAACAGACATGTTCCACACTTAGATGACATCACAGAGAGTGCACTTTAGATGACAATCATTTCCACCACTCTAAGCTAACCCCTTGCATAATGTTGAATATATGACCAAGGGCAGCACTACTGTTAATAGTTTGTTGTACGGTTTTATTAGGATTGTTTTGTATTCCCCTGAGTAACAGTGTTACTGTATGTTTTGATATCTGTTTAATGTTTTGCTTCAATTTTCTTTGCCTACAGTGGTTTACATAGATTTAAAGTATCTTTTGCATGCAAAGAATATGTTTGTTATGTTCTGCCACAGTCACACTGTACTCCAGCATGTCATAACAGTGTGCAGATCTGTACCATCCCAGACATGACTGCAACCAGTGCTCAGAAATGCAAGGTCAGCTGCAGGGTACTGCACAGCTGGCCATGAACAACATTTGAGGTGTGTGCACACCTAAGGCAGGTCTAGTGTGAAATCAGTTGGATGCCTTGCATAACTGCTCAATACAATTCTGCTCAAAGAAATGTGAGTATCAAAATGATCAGCAAGCATCCTTTGCTGCAGAAATCCAAACCATGACCTCACAGTCCTAGTTAGTGTAAATGAAGAGCAAGCATCCTTTGGCGCACACAAAACATGACATCACACCACGTGTTACTGTAGTTCCTTTGTACTACAGGGATGGATAATCCTAGCTTCTATTAGCACAGTACAAGGCTAACCAGTGCCAACAGCAAGCGTCCTTTGGCACACACAAACCATGACATCGCAGCACGTTACTGTACTTCCTTTGTACTACAGGGCTGGATGATCCTAGCTTCTATTAACACAGTACAAGGCTAATCAGTGCCAACAGCAAGTGTCTTTTGATGCACACAAACCATGACATCACAGCACATGTTACTGTACTTCCTTTGTACTAGAGAGACAGATGATCCTAGCTTCTATTAACACAGTACAAGGCTAACCAGTGCCATGAAGCAGAGTGATAATGTCATAACTATAGCCTAGGTGACCCTGGTTCTATTAGCAGCCTTGGAGACTAGGGTGCTGGAAGGTGGAATGAACATGCCCATCCTGGGGAGAGGGATTTAAGATGCTCCTTGACAGGAAGCATGATCCACCGAAAATAGTAGCACTTGTACTTAATATATGAATACAGCAGAGCAGGAGAGAAATTAGGGTAGTTCATTAATAACTCCTGCAAAATCAGTCACTAGTACAATCACCTAGGATGCCCTCAGAATCCAAACAGCTCCAGCACTGTACCAGAAAGTGTGAGAGTGGAAAAAGAACAGGAAGCCCAAGTGGTGGAGAGCGTCACCAGGATGGTTGGAAAGCAAGAGGCAGAATGGGGAGGGAAAACAGGGACATATATATATACACACACACACACACACACACACACACACACACACACACACACACACACACACACACACACACACACAATGGTACATGGCTGACATGATATCAGTATCATAATGACGTTCATGTGGTTTGTTGGAAATAAGTGCCCATCCAGTCTCCTCTTAGTTTAAAGACAGCAACTTATATTTGCTCTATCTTTCATTTTCTCCATTTGTCCCAAAATCATTTGAATGCATCATTTAAGTGAAACTCTGTCAAACATGCAAGCTGGCTAAGACATGCATTGTTAATATTCTCTGTGAAATACATCATCATAAGACTGACTTTTCTATTTGTTCCTATATGTTGAGGCTAATGTCCATCCTGTCTCTTATTTATTTCCTTAACTGTTTGGAACAATCACAGTTACATGTCATGAAGCCATTTCTCTTTAGCTGCATCCACTGTATGGAGTAACAAAGGCTTCAGATTACAACCGTCGTCTCCCTTCGTCTTATTACTTTTGTCTCAGACTGAAAAATGGCAGTTATTCTTGTAATCAGTTCACCACAAGTAAGCTCTTATGTATCCTGCTGACTTTGACTGCAGCCATTTTAATGAGCATGCTATCATTCACTGACACTGTTACCGCTACAGCAGGACCTCTAATTGGTATGCTTTCCTTTCTTCATCTACAGGTAGTTAGTATTTTTACCACATGATAATTGGTTCCACCTTGTACCACTCTGTGTTTGTTTGCACACAATCTTAACTGTCACATTCATACCCATTTTGTCTAAACTCTACACTAGATCCTTTATCTGTTTCTACAATGTTTCCTAATTTTATGTCTTTTCCAAAAAAGTTATCTACTTTCTCCAGTGCCTAATCTGGTAGCTTTATTTCACATTTTACTGATCTGCAAAGAGCCATGTATATTCATTTGCAGGTGATTTATTACCAGTCACTAAGATTGCAGGCATACGTCACTCACTTTTTAGGATAACAGAGGGTTTTTTATAATTTTTTATTGGTAAAACACCTTTTTAGCACTGCTGTCTGTTAAACATCAGCTACTGCTCAGCCAATTCCCCTTCTGACTGCTGAGCATCCTCCCTGGTCTACAGGTGTTTAGTGCAATTTCTCCCCTAGCGGAACTACCCTGCAGGTTTCTACTGGCCACTGTTAACAAACCTGAGTGTGGACCTAAGCTGTAACCCCATTTTTGACCACCGATTCTACAGCCACCTATAAGAAAAAGAAACCACCTAACCACTAGCAGAACTACCCTGCGGGTTTCTACTGGCTGCTGTTAAAATCGAGTGTGGACCTAAGCTGTTAACCCATTTTTGTCCGCCAATTCTAGAGCCACCTATAAGCAAAATAAACCACCTAAAACTTAGCGGAACTACCCTGCACGTTTCTACTGGCCACTGTTAACAAAACTGAGTGTAGACCTAAGCTGTTACCCCATTTTTGACTGCCAATTCTACAGCCACCTATAAGCAAAAGAAAACACCTAACCACTATCGGAACTGCCCTGTGGGTTTCTACTGGCCACTATTAACAAAATTGAGAGTGGACCTAAGCTGTTACCCTATTTTTGACCGCCAGTTCTACAGCCAACTATAAGCAAAAGAAACCAGCTAACCCCTAGTGGAACTACCCTGTGGGTTTCTACAGGCCACTGTTAACAAAATTGTGTGTGGACCTAAGCTGTTACCCCATTTTTGACCGCCGATTCTACAGCCACCTATAAGCAAAGAAACCACCTAAACCCTAGCGGAACTACCCTGCGGGTTTCTACTGGCCACTGTTAACAAAACTAAGTGTGGAACTAAGCTGTTACCCCATTTTTGACCACTGATTCTACAGCCACCTATCAGCAAAAGAAACCACCTAACCTCTAGCAGAACTACCCTGCAGGTTTCTACTGGCCACTGTTAACAAAATTGAGTGTGGACCTAAGCTGTTACCCCATTTTTGACTGCCGATTCTACAGCCACCAATAAGCAAAAGAAACCACCTAAGTATGTGAATTAGCAACTAACTGTACCAAATAGTGCTGCTGTTTCAAATGCAGTGCTTTACTAATAGAAGTTTAGAGATCCTAAAGATACTGTGCAAATCAGATAGATTGCACTAGTCACTACGAGCTAGACAAAAAGGATAGGATGCCAGCAGCCCCAACCTTGCTTTTTTCTGACCCCTCTCTTCACAGCGTATTGTCCTCTTTTCCCTCCCTCTATCTTGCTCTTCCCTGGGTTTGTTTATGCACCGTTAGTATTTGGGACACTACTAGGACTTCTGCCCTGCTTATTTAGCTTGAGCTACCCCTGTCACTCTCTCCAAAACCCCCTTCACACTTGATGGTCTGCTGTTCTGCTCTGGCATGCTTCCCTGATTCAGCTCACTCTAACTACACCTTGTAAGTGTCTTTATTTGTCCAACTGATTCACTTTATCCGCTGCATTGCCAACTCCTGATCTCTCACCATAGCCAGCCACTCAGCTCTTACTGATAGTTTTTCTCTCTCTGCCATTTCTCTGAACAGGGTGGTACCCCGCTACGTTCACCCTCACTATGCTCAAGATCACTTTACTCCCCTACCTTACCCCCATTCCCACCCACCTCATCAATTACATTTATACTTACAGACCACACCCAATTACACACTCCCAAATTGCCAATTAACCTATTACACCACACATACCATTCCCATAGTAACACACTCCACCACACCCTTCTCACTTCCACCTTACTAGCACACACTCCCCACTTAGTCATAAACATCAGACTAGTTCACACCACAGTCTGTCTAAAACTAGATAAGATGAACTCCTCACAACTATCCCAACTACCTAAGGCAGTATTCCAATTACTACCATTCTTCACTCTTATCCTCCTCTCCTCCTTTCACACCCAACTCCAAATAGATAACCCACCCCAATGGCAAACTGAAGCTATACCCACTACATTAAAACTAAAAAACTTCCCTATCTCACCCAGTGACCTCAGCCCCCACCAACCCTTCTCTTACTTACAATATAAACTAACAATCAATCCCAAGCCCCACTACTCTGCTAGACAAGTTAAATTGGCATATAAATTATTTAAATTCTATCTTTACCTACTCCACACTCTCACCCACTGTGGTGATGTACACCCTAATCCAGGCCCCACTACAACCACCAGTACTAACTGTACTCAACAAAACCCCTTCTATCACAGGCCAATCTCATCACTCCTGTTTCTTAACATAAATGAAAGGCGTATAACTAACAAAATACAAGACCTTCATGCCCTATTATCACTATATCAACCTGATATAGCAGTACTAACTGAAACTTGGCATAAACCACATCATAATAATGAGATTACATCTCCAGGCTATAGTATTATATGGAAAGACAGACGAGAAAAGAAAAGAGTTGGTGTTACAATATTATTTCAAAATCACCTCACCAGAGAACAAATAGATTACAACATCCAGGAGGTTAAAAGCATAGAACTAATCACTGCTAAACTAAAACTTAACAACAATAAAAATATAATTATTGCAGGGGGGTACATCCCACCAGGTAATAACATCACTATTATGGAGATCCTGCTAAGTTGGATCTATACCTCCCTACCACATGAAACCATACAACTAGGTGACTTTAATATTGACTGGATTAACTGCTCCAACCCAAACCCAACTGCCCACATAGACCTGTATGGATTCACCCAAATAATATCTACTCCAACCAGAACCAACAAAACTTCCAAACGCGAATCCATCTTATATTGGATTCTGTTATCCAACTCAACTCTAGCACAACAATCTGGATGTCTGCCCAATAGTATAAGTGACCACCAACCAACCTACTTAATTAGGACTAGACTACATAACTTCAGCCAACCCCTCCTCAGAGTCATCCGTAATAAAAAGAACTTTGTACTCACTAACTTCATTAATGCACTAAAAAGCAGCAATTGGAACCCCCTAAAACTAATACCTCTGGACGAAGCCGTACAATACTTCAACTCTACATTCTTATCCTAAACCATCATGCTCCTACCCATACCATAAGAGTAAAAACAAATTACAATGCATGGCTAACTAAAAATACTAAAACTACCAAGAAAGAAAGGGACAAAACTTGGATCCAGTTTCATAAAAACAAAACTGCTAATACAAAGCAAATCTACCTTGAACTCCACAACAATGCCAAGAGACAGGTTAAACATGATAAAATTAACTGCTATAAAACCATGCAAGGAAAAACATGCCCTTAACCCAAAAAATTTCTGGGCCACAATAAACAGTATAATGCACCCAGGAAAGGCCTCAACCCCAACACCAGTGCTACCAAATAACCACAGCAACATTCCCACTCAATTTAACAAATTCTGTACCAAAACAGTTCAAACCCTTGCTAAAGCCCAAAATAGCACTAATAGCCCCACAACAGTAAACCTCCCTCCACCCCCAAGTACAAGCCAAAATAACAACACCTCTAACTTTACCCTACAACCAGTACCCACCAAAGTAATTTCTAGTATCCTAAACAAACTCAAACCTACCATGCTAGCAGCTGATAATCTACCTGCAGATTTCCTACAAATAGCAGCACAGGCAATAGTTTACCCAGTGTCCATACTCATAAATAGAGCAATTGCAGAATGTAAGGTTCCCACCTTGTGGAAAACATCACAAATTATTCCTCTACACAAAGGAGGTAACTCCTTAGAACTGACTAACTATCGTTCTATTGCAATCCTATCACCTTTATCCAAAATATTAGAAAGAGTTGTTCATTCCCAACTACTCTGCTATCTCCTTCAAAATAATCTACTTTCCAGAACCCAGCATGGCTTTTGACCCTCCCACAGTACCACCACAACACTATTATCTTTCTCCAATACAGTCAATAACTATAGAAACAAGGGACTATTCGTATCTTCCATATTCTTAGACCTGTCAAAAGCTTTTGACATGGTAAACCACAGCCTTCTTCTCAAAACTCTTTCATACCTAAACTTCTGCTCCTCCTCCATATCTTGGTTCACAAGCTACATATCAGACCAGCAACAAGCTGTTCTCTGGCAAGACCAATTGTCCCCCCTACTTCAATTATCCATAGGAGTGCAGCAAGGGTCTATCCTAGGCCCGATGCTCTTCTCGCTATTTACCACCCAAATCTCCTCTTCCTCACTCAGTGCCTCTGTAGTACAATATGCAGATGACACAACCCTTATTTGTGCTGCCCCTACCTTAAAAGAGCTACAAACCTTGACCCAGAACAACTTTACTGTAGCTGAAACCTGGTTCACTAACACCAAATTGATCCTTAATCCCAAAAAAACAAAACTACTGCTTTTTAGCCCCAGTTGAGACCCTCCCTTAAACAATGATTTCACCATTAACTCTAAGGATAACATCCAAATCACTTCCACTACTCACACAAAACTTGTTGAAATAGACAATAACCTAAAATTTGATGCCCACATAGCCCAAACCATCAAAAAGGTAAATAAAAAAGTAGGACTCCTCTACAGGAATAAGCGATATATGACCATGCAAACCAGAGCAACCATAGCGAGGACTTATCTCTTACCCATCCTTCTCTCTGCCTCCCCTGTCCTAACAAATCTACACCAGACAGACCTAAGCAAAATGGAATCTTGTTACAATAAGAATGCTAAATTTGCAGCTGAAGCCTCATACAGATCTCTCCACTGTCTTGCCTTGAAACAACTCAACTGGCTTGAGCTGCCTCATCTGCTTCTACTCAACCAACTTTCAACAGCACACAAACTCTATTATCTTCCTGAAAACACCCCTGCACACCAGGGTCTAATTCAGCCCCATGCTCCCACAAGACATTTAAGATCCTGTTGCTAGAATCTCATACAAAGCGTCAATCATAGCAATTATGCCGAAAAATCTCTGCTCACCTGCACCATTGCTATGACTTGGAGCTCCCTACCAAGCTAAATAACCTCCACTGTATCTACCAGTCAATTTAAACATCTCGTGAAGACCCCCTACATAGATAACTGGCAGTGCCCATGCTACTCCCCAGGTTACTTCCTGCTCCCAAGCTGGCACAATACTACATATTAGGTTCCATAGCATAATTCTGCACAGAAATGACTACATCCTAACAAAATTACACTACAAAATATACAACTCCTACCATCATCTTAGGTAAACTTCATTGCTCCTTTAAATATCTAAATAAAGCTGTCAATTACATGCACATTGTCCACTATGTCATTGTTACTTGATATCTATAACTACTTATTTAGCACATTACCATATAACTATGAAATGATTATAGGTGTTATTTGTAGATACTGAATATGTCTTGCATGTACAATGTTGATGTTTTTTGATCTTTCTGTAAGGTTATGGTATGATTATACCCACTTAGTATAAATCCTTGCCTGGAATGCAAGGATTTTTGTTTTGGAGCTTTTCTCCACGGGCCTCTGCTGAAAATGGATCTGTGTCCAGTCGGACATTCCCTGTCAACATATGTAAAATAAAATAAAATAAATAAAATAAAAATTCTCTCCAACTGGAAAGTATCATCATTAAGGCAGTCATCAGAGGTGGATCGCATTTTTTTCTTTCTCTTGATACCTGACCTGTGCATACTTCACCACAGTGAACACACAGCACATTATGCCTAAATGTACATGCAAACACCTCCCACCAAAAAGTGAGGGCAGATCACGTCACTCCTGACCCTCCCTAGTGGCTCCTCTAGAGCCAATGTCATTAATTTATGTGCCTGGTACACACCATCTACATGTTGCTTTGAGCATCTCATACAGTATGCAGACATTACACATTTATGCACCTCTATGGCTTGTAGTTATTTGGTGTACACTGATGATGTACTAGGTTTACTTAGCTACATACGTGTGGCTTGATGAGTAACACATACCTACTGATGTTATCTCTGCAGCTTTTATGCAACCTAACTCAGGTATATCATGTGCAAATATTAAAATATACTACTACAGCTGAACAGGTTTTCAATGAATGTACATCAATATAAGCTGGGTATATCGCTTGTCTTAGTGGTTGACAGAGCATCTCGGTATTGGGACAACCTTTTACAGATTTAGATACCACCAAGTATTGCCTATTATATGGTCTGTATGATGACTGTAGACAGTAGACAGTGCATGCAACATTGGCTTGTGCATTATAAAGCACATCGCAGATTATATCTCTACAAGAGCATGACTTCTGGACTCCACATGATTCAGTGACATAATCAAATTACATGCTCCGGTCAGCTAAGATGTGTTCCAGTAAGGTCATTGTCCTGCTGTTTCTGCAGGTCTATGTTTCCATGCTTTCTGCAATAAGAGTCTGCAATAAAGTCATTAGTAATTTCTCCAAGCAGTATCTCATATCTCCCTCCATTTGGCAGTGCAGCATGCCGTCTTTTTACATTTCTATTTAGAGTAGGCTGTAGTATACACATACTCTTTGGTTTCCATTAAGTTATTCAGTGCAGATATTTCAACTCCATGTGTGCCTGCATCAGTTTACCAAGTGGTTTCCATATGACACCATTTATAATGTCGGCTCTGGTGGGTGCAGTTAAAAGCATGGCCAATGCACTGTAGTCATACTATATACTAAAAAGCTATCACTGCAAGTTTTTTTTCTGCCTGGTCTACATTTGTATTTATATTGAAAGACAGTAATCACAAAAGTAAGGAAACAACAAAATGTGGCATGCTGGTGCTTGAACAGTGCTGTAAAATGCCTGTAGTGGCAGTGGCTAACCAACGGAACATACCCAGATATAGCCAACATACGGCCGACAGATTCAGTGCCAACTTTACCCCCCCCCCAATGGCTCTATCACAATACCAGAAGAAAGTCTGCTACCTACCATTTCTATGGCACAAGTAAAAGCTGCATTGTCCAAAACCAAGAATACAGCAACCATGGGACCTGATAATATCCCTGGCTGTGTCCTATATGGGCTACAAAATGAATTGGCACCACATCCGTCTGCCCTGTTCAATCACAGCCTTACCTCAAGCTATGTCCCTAATGAATGGCACACTGCTACAGTCATCCTGCTCCATAAATGGAGAGCAACTACAGACCCTGGTAACTATCGCCCCCATTAGCCTGACGAGTCTGGTATGCAAAGCTATCGACCTGCGTAACAAAAATATAGGCAATCTCCAAACTCTTGACCCCACACAGTTTGGCTTTGTCTAGGGGAGATCCTGCCTGCTGAACCTGGTTGACTTCTTTGGGCAGTCACCAAGGCTGTGGATGAGTGTAAGGCAGTGGATACAGCATACCTCGACCTAGCCAAGGCCTTTGATACCATTCCCCACTCAGGTATGTTTGATAAACTCAGAAAACTAGGCATTATCCCTTACATCACTAGGTGGGTTACAAAATGGCTCACAGACAGGACCCACAGAGTGAAAGTTGCAGATTCCAAGTCAGACTGTTGACCAGTCGCAAGTGGAGTCCCACAGGGCTCGGTCCTGGGCCCTCTCCTGTTTGGCATCTACTTCTCAGAAGTCCAGGCCAACACAGAAGGACTCTGGCTGACCAAGTTCAATGATGACTGCAAGCTAGAAGTCATTATCAACTTTCCAAGTGATGCAGACATCCTACAAAAGGGCCTCTCTGAGACCAGTGACTGGTGTTGGAAGCATGGCCTGAAGCTTAACGCCAAAAAATGCGTTATCATCCCCTTTGGAAAAAACTCAGTTCTCATGAATTACCACATTGATGGGAGCCCACTGAACACTGAAGGGGCCATAAGAGATCTGGGTATCCAGGTCGACAGCCACCTCACCTTTGACCACCACATTGCCACTGTGGTCAGAAAGTCCTTCTATGTGACACATCTTATAACCAAGGTTTCACATCCAGGAAGAAAAAGGTCATCATCCCTCTCTACTCATCTGTCATTAGACCAGTCATCAGATATAATGCTCCATTTGGCATGTACCTGACCAGACACCTACAACAGCCGGAGAGGCCACAAAAGTACCTCACAAAAAAGATCCCAGGCCTTAAACACATGGTCTACATGGACAGACTCAAGAAACTTCAGCTCTTCTCAGTCTCTTATCATCTACTTAGAGGTGATCTCTGCTTGACTTACAAAGCCATGTCCTACCAAGCCCTTCTTGAAATGCTACACCTAAAGAAATCCCAAACCCCCCGTGCCACACACTCCAGGGATCACAACCTCATTACCACAATTAACAGAACATGCTGGCGGGACAGGTTCATTTCCCAAAGATTGCCAATACTCTGGAATAAGTTTCCCATTCAAGTCAAGCAGAGCACCTCGCTAGCCCTCTTCAAGAGAAATCTTGACGAGTGGATGGGTAACAGAAAGTTCACCCCAGGGATCACTTCAGTTGCCCTACTGGATAGGGGGTCTGTGAACTAATATCAGGTTGCACGGTGCCTGGGCAATTGTAAAGGCTCCAGGGCCATTAGCCTAGTACACACCTATAAACCTAGGAGAGGAAACCAATGCCTTGGTCATACCTGTTTGCAGCAAAATGGTCTCTGCTATTGGAAACACATAGTTGTGTTGTACTATCTGTTTAATAATTGCCCATCTGTACCTGGATAAAGCAAATAGATTGTACTGAAAAAATAAAGCTGTAGAAAATATTATTACTTGTAAAGGAAATAGCCAATGTCATTCATCATCATCATCTTTATTACCAAGGCCCCTTTGTTCCTTCTTTCTGTATAGGGTTAGGGTATTACATCAACTTTTGTCACATCTCTCGATTCTATACAACTCTTTAATTCCTTCAGCAGTCATGTCTGACTGTCTCAAGTTTTCTCACATATAATACGTCAGTCTCTTGGCTGGATGTCCTAATTTCCTTGTCTTCTTCCAGTTTCTCCCAAATGTTCTTCACAAAATCGTCTTCTGCATTTCTAACAAATGAGTTACCAGTAATTTGTTCTTCTTGACCTGTTCTGCACGCGGCAATAATTCACTATCTTCTTTTATGTCCTCATTTTTCCCGTGTTCCACACTGTGAGTTCTAACACACACCTCAGGTACTTCATCTCCATCACTCCAACTTTTCTCAAGTG
Source organism: Protopterus annectens (assembly GCF_019279795.1). NCBI lineage: Eukaryota > Metazoa > Chordata > Ceratodontiformes > Protopteridae > Protopterus > Protopterus annectens. The sequence continues at coordinate 538,925,379 of NC_056743.1, forward strand.
CTATGGCTTTACTGCTTTGGTTTATATGCTCTACAGAAACACTCATCACATAACTGTTTTCTGCACCTTGCTTTTCTGATTCTTTGGCATTTGTCAGTCATACACTACACCTGACACATTGCGCCAATTGGCTGCAGCAACTCTGATGCTAGCTTTGACCTGCTAATTAAGACTTCCCTTTCACCTCAATCACCTTTCCTATATATTGAAGCTGTTAACCTGTACCACTAGTTTCCATTCTGTCTTAACTTTTATTTTTTTCAATTTATGTTAATTACTGTCAAGATCACTGTCATGTCTGTACTCAGTTTCACTCTGCAAGCCTTCAGCTTTGCATTCCATTCCTCTGTCATTTGCAGTTCTTCTTCTTCAGAGTCTGCTTGTATTGCGGCCTTGGCCACATATTGCACTTATTGATCTGTTCCATCGAACATGGTTGCTAATGTAGTCCATCACCAGTGTCAACAATAGAGAGCTCATAGAAGAACAACTGATACATACTCACTCCCAGTGGAAACCCACTGTAAGAAGACATCATTAAGTCATATCACAATACAGAAAGGCTTAAAATGGGACATCGTATAAGATTAGTATGTTAAAATGGAATGCGTAGGTGGATGGTAGATGTGGGCATCATTTTATTAGACAAGTTGTATATTTACATAAATTGTTTTATTAGGTCCATGCAATGGCAAGCTGCAATTGAAAAACAATTGCAGAAAGAATGCAGCATCAGGATATGGTACAATTAAATATGTTATTTTTGTTTGGGCATGGTATTTATCTACACTTCTTTAAAGTATTTTCCACAACAGACACTGAAGTCAGTATAAAAAATACAACACAAATGACTTACTGTATCCAGATGGCTAATATGTATATATGTAAATAAGAGACACAGTGCTTGCATATCAATTTTATTTTTGATGTTGTCTTAAACTTTTGGCCTGTCCCATGCAAAATTATTGATTTTCAGGAGAATTTGTGAAGACTGCAGTCAGACAATAATGATGAATATTAAAGTTTCATACCTTGCGTTACTCAGAAAATGAATGTCCAAAAGTAGAATTCCACTGTCTTTTTGACAGATTAATTTTAAGATAAGTAATGTTTAAATATTGCCCTTGATGTTTGGCTTTGTCCATAATTCTTAAGCAGAGAAGTTGAGTTAAGAATGTAAGAGTTATATTCAATCTGGTAGAAAATAACAGATCATAAAATTAGGTTTATTGCTAAATTTGAAAAAAGTAATTGGCTTTAGAATCACTGAAATGTGAGAACTTTATTTTTAGAGAAATAACATAGGAATACAGAATTAAGTTTGGAGAAGAAGTATTTGCACAAAACTAGCAGTGGACCGTACAAAACATGAAGAATATGGACACCTTGTAGAACAGTTTTCCTGCCTTTCAGAAAACAATATTTTTATTTCCAAATTCTGGTGGGTGTTTGACTGCATCTAGCACTATAACAGTTGATTCAGTAAGGATTCGCATGGCCCTGATTTTGCCTTGTACTTTTGCCTTCTCCCATGCAAAATTATTGATTTTCTGGAGAATCCATGATGAAGATAATTTTTCTTAAACAGCCGAGTATCCAAATTACATCCCAAGAAGAAGGGAATCTTACCATGGAAGGAAGGAATGACATTAAGGACTGCCCTTTTTTTGACTCAGAAAAAAAGGCGTGTTAGGACCAGTTCTGACATTTAAGTAAAAGAAATTGTAGTTGCATAAAAGAAAGGCAGGGGATTAATATATCCATATAATGAATATTCACAAAGTTAAGACCAATGGAAATTAGATTTTCAAGACAGTTTGGATGGGCGACACAGATGGTACAATCAAATTATGAAAAAATACTAAGTGAGACGATGTTGAAAAGTCTGATTTATGTGAATTGGCAAGCATTTAAAGTGAGGGGTAAAATTTCAGAGATAGATTATCTGGGACTACAGAATGAGGTTAGACCGCAGATGATGTTCAGTAAAAGACTGAATGACATGTAAGCATGTTATTCTCAAGCTATATTTGCTGGAATTATATAACAAAGAAGGGACCTTGTAGCATATATTTTTTTTTTTTTGTTATTTAATCAGCTATAAGGTCTTTGGTTCCTGTAAGAAAACTGGTTTTGCATTTCAAGAAAAAGAACCATAATCAAAGATAACAAACCAAGGTAAAGAGAGATAGATGGTCCAGCTGGGGGGGGGGGGGGGGGCTTTTCTCCTTCAATAGTAGGAACTGGGATAATTTTAGATTACTTTTATATAGAGATTTATTTAGTATTTCATTTTTTAAATACAACTTCCTTTCTTAACTGTTTACTTTGCTTATATAAAAATATTTTCTTCATATTTACCTATGTATAGTGTTCCACAAGCTTAGGCAGACAAAACTTTAGTTTATTGTGGTATTCCCCCACACTTACACCCCATCTTTGTCAACAGTAAATGATTCATTAATCAAAAATAATTTAAGACAAGCAAAAAAAAAAAAATCATAAATTGAAAAAAAAAATGCATTTTTTCTTCTTTGGTTATGGTACCACACAATTTTTATTTATATTCTATTTGCTGGTTTAGTCATCGATACAGGAAAGAGTAGGCCAAGTTGGATACTGATATTTATATTCAGTCATGCTGTTATTATCTAGACTCAAGATGTCCCTAAAACTGCTCCTGCCTTCAGAGATGTGTATTCCTTATACCAGTATTAAATGAACCATCTCACTATTGAACAACATTTTATTCCAGTAACTAATTTAACAGAATTATCTTACTTGACATGCACTAAACATGGCTGTATGTTAACATTTATATGCTTGCAAACTGAATTTATAAAATCACTTGCTTAGAATTAGATGAGTATTGCAAAATGAACATTAGACCCAGATTTATAGATATCATAACTCGGTCTCAACTTTTTGTCTTAACTCTGTCTTTACATCAGTGCAGAATATTTCAGAGAAAACACTCATTTAATACAGGAAGAGTTTAATTGGTCATTCCTTCTCCATTTACCTGTTTTTCCACTTTGTAGTCATAAGGGAGTACAGGTACATCCCAGGACTCAAGAAGTGCAAAACAGTCAGAAAGTAATCGGTGACAGGGTGACACTCCATTGCTGTGCAGCATATACATGTATACAGATAAGCACACATACACATGCAGGCACATGAAAAATATATGCATGCCTATGAGCAAACACACAAAGAATATGCACATCTGTGAGCATTCTGGAGGACTGGACAATCAGTTCCTGCATGGACAAAAGGATGACATTCTGCAGAAGGTATCTGAGCTAAAACATGAATTGGAGATCCAAGCGCTCTAAAGCAGCAACGTTAACCACTGTCAAAACCAAAGCAAATCTAAGGCAGAAGGTCGTGAGCGGCAACTATTTTATTTGGTAAATTGATTAAAACCAAAACAAATAAATTACATATATATTAAGCACTTTCGTCTCTTATTGGAACTTCATTAGAACATAAAAGCAGTTAAGTTACAAAACTTTTATACACACATTAATGATCAATGACAACACTTCCTTTGGTGTTTCAAGAGGGAGCGTCTCCAACCTAGGCTAAGTGGTATCACAGTGCCATCAAGTGTTTGGAAGATTTAAGTTACTTCATCTTCTTCTTCTTTCAGCTTTTCCTGGTTTGGGGTCGCCACAGCGGATCACCTTGACCTCTCATGATTGGCAGTGGAGTTTTACAGTGACGAGTTGCCAGCTTGGTGCCCAACCTTCCACAGAAGGCACACACACAATGCAAAATCTTTCACGCCGGCTAGAAAACTGTAAACGTTTTGCAGCAAAGAGATTGTATCCCTCTACTCTTCCTCTCATTAGGCCAATCATGAGTACAATGCCCTATTTGGCATATACCTCACTAGACACCTGCATTTTATGTATATATAAAAAGTAGTTTATGTGAAAATACTTAAATAAAAAAATCAAAGTCACATTAAAATGAATGTGTAATTTTTTTACTCACATAAACCATAACTGTGTTAAAATCATATAAATAAAAATCGCTCTAAAAAAACTAATAACTAAAAATAACTCAACATTCATTACATGCAATGAGATGGTAAACGATATTAAAACCAATGGTAGTGGGCAATAGGGGCATTCAGTTAAAGAGTATGCAAAATGTACGTCATACGTCATTTCCCTGAAGGAGCCTCAATGGGAGGAATACTTAACAGCTTGCAGTCGCTTTTCCTATTCTCTCTGACTTGCCATGTGTTTCTTTATGACCCACATTTAAATTCACTCTTTCTTTGTTTTTTCCCATCTAATTAAGAGCGCTCTCTCCATTATCACATACACACAATTAAATGCATGCTGTTTGCAAAGGCTCAACCACACTACTGACTATTCCCAGCTTAATTAGTTTTAAATTTACTAAACCAAATTAAATAATGTGTGTGTTAAAGATGAAGTTCTGGATTGCTTTCAAATGTAAAAAGTGTGTTAATAAACATTCAGTTTTTAACCAATCAAATTAGGACTGCTTCATATGTAATAAACACTTCAGAATAAATAAAAGTCCCGACCCTCACTTAGTAGTCCCTCCTCCTCTTTCAGAGGAAAACTGCCAAAGTGCACCACAAGACATGTCTCAAGGAAGACTACACCACAAAAAATCCCAGAATCTTAACTACCATGCTCAAAGCTACTAAAATCACCCAAATTGAATGCATAGAATCAAATAACATGCCACCTTCCTACTGACTAAACTCTCTTAAGGACAATTCACCCACAAAAACACCCAATCCCCTAAATATTATATTTATGTTTTTTTTCATGACATAGGACACAGTGAAACAATCAACCTGCTACAGCTTCTCAGCTTTCCAAACGTCTTTGGAAAATTTTCTGTAACTCTTCTGCACCAAGGACCAGTGCTTGAAACCTGCAGATTGGAAGATGAGATCATTTATCAGCAATAATATTCAATTTTCTCAGTATACACTTAGCAAAAAAGGATAAATTAATCTGAAGAGATTACCACACTAACTTTCTCAACAACATTTGAACTATAAGAAGTTGTTTGCTTCTTCTACAATAGAACTTCCACTACAGAGTCATTATCTGACTGGAACACCAACCACTGATTGCTCAGTACCTTGTACTACTCAAACATTGCTACCCAAATAGACACCACCTCCAAGAATGTGTCATCCTTCTTCTATTTTAAAGGGCTATCCTGTTGCCAAAACACAGCAAACCCATAAAATAAGCACCCATGCCAAGACTCCCTGCCATATCTCTATATGACTGCAGCTTATCCAAACAAATCCATTATTCCCACCATATGGTGACTCCATTAAAGTGCACCAAAAGCTGATTCCATATCACTAAATGTTCTTTGCTGCTCTACCTGTAATGCTGAGCTGCTTTTCCTTATCTGCCCTCAGTAGGTTCATCAATAGTCTACTGAAATGTCTGCCTGGGCCAACTGCTCTACCTGGAACATTTAGTAACTCAAGCAAATCCATCACATCACTGACTCAAGCTTTCCGTTTTACTAAAATACATAATATCTTATGCTGCAATTCAACCAACTTGTCCTCCAATAAGTGAAATAGCCCAGTGGGTACATCAACAGCTAAACCTAAGAATGGACCCTATTGTTTATCCTTCACTAATGGCACTCCTAACTCATTACACACAGCTCAAAAGCTTGTAATTATTTCTTCCCTCCTCCCAACAATCAAATCAATAAACACAAATAAAATCATCTAGGAAAAGTATACCTTTTCAGCCACTTACAACCTGTTGCCACAACCATTGCCATGTTTAAACCATTCAAAGGTTATGTATACTACCATGCAACCTAAGGGCATGGCTTATGAAAGTAAAACTTACCAACAAGACACATCACCAACATGGGAGATTATTTCTTCATGACAGACAGAAAATGAAAAACCAATTTGATGTCTAGATTAAACAAACAGGGGTCAACAAAACCACATATCAACTTCACTGTATCATCCAAAGATGCATACTGCAGGTGCACATCCACTGTATCTAAATGGTCATTCACCAAACAACACTCCAGAAATGATTGGTGAAAAATTAGTCAATATTCACCTTGTTTTTAAGGAAACTATACCCAAAGGTGAGTCAATAAGTTCAACAAAAGGGAGGGTGAAGTAGAGGACCTAATATCCTGCCTGCCTTCACTACATTAGCCTGCAAAGTCTAAGTTATATCCTTTTTTCTTATGACTGATTATAGATTGAAACAGACATGCTTAATATCATTCACCACCTACCTAATGGAATCCTCCCATGTACACCCCTATCAACTATCAAGCTATGTCTCTACCAGTAAAATACTGTAGCCTAATGATCAGTCTATTACATCTAATAGGGAAGTGTAAAGGTTCATCATCCTCCCCCCTCCACTAAAAGGGCACACTCTCTTGCACCCCTCCTCCCTCTGCTGGCATCTTCTGCTTCTGAGGGCCCCTACCTTGCCATAGCTATCTCTACCAACACCTGACTCCACTGTGTGGACTGCCACAAATCAAACAAATATAAGAAAATTTACAAACTGACTAATGGTATCTACCTTGTTAAATGCTGCGAAAAGCTTTAACCTGTGGTTCCCTTCTACTGTGTCATAGTTTACCAAGCCATCTACCTTATCTATCACATTTCCAGGTATCTGCATCCTTGCATTCCCAATTATCCACTGCCTTTAAATTTTTGAAACACTGGTCATACCACAAGCAACAATTCCCACCCCACCATGAGCATCTATTATTGCTAGGAAATAAGCCAAAAAGGGGAGAGTTTACTTCAAGTCCTTCTGCAAAACCGCAAACATAAAGTAAACAAAAACAAGCACCCAATTGTTACAGGACCTATACCTGGACTTAGCCAGTTTCATCCTTCCCTGGAATGCCAACACTGCTGTGAGGTCCTTGGATCTTTGCTGTTTAGCCTCAGTAATCCTCTTGGCCACATCTGTATCAATCAATCAACTCAAAAATATTCAAAAGAAATCACCCCAACAAATCTTTTCCTCCATTACCATAGGGATATGCAATGTGATAAACATACCACGATTTGCGATGATATGACTGATGACTGCACCAGCACTGTGCTGGATTTATGGATTTTTTTGTTTTTCATTGAACCTAAGCTAATGGGTATTGATGAAAAATTAACTTCCTACCCACCCACACTCTGCATTGGCTGTTTCCACCTTGTCCCTGTTTTGCAGTTCTCCTTCACCTGACTGGCCCTGCTTAAACACATTCAAAGTCAGTTACCAATATAATTCCCATAGTTCCATGGACTACCCCTCATTCCCTCCTTTAATCCTTTTATAACTACGGACTTAAATCTGTGATTTTTGTTGTCCAAAACATGATTTGTCAAGGCATTATTGGGGTTCCTTTTGCTGATGTTGTACTTGTGTTTGTAAATTCTTTCCTTCAACCTGTGCGCAGTTTTATGTAAAAACATGGGCACTGTTGGCATAATGTCACATAGACCACTCTCCTAGAATTACAGTTAAAATGTTACCTAACTGTGAATTCATTGCCTTTAATAAGAAACTTGTCACACATTAGTAAGAATTTACATTGGGAACAGAACCCACATTTCTTCATATGACAAACCTGATGCATGTTTTCTTTAGATGTATGTGCCAAAATTTCCTTCAGGTTTCTATCCCTTCTAAATTTAAAACCTGGCTTGTGTCCTAACTTCTTTTTCAAAGTCGGATTTTCACAAATAATTGCCCAGATTTTTTAATAACCCATTTAAGTGTTCTGCGGTCCATGTTAGAAGTAGTTACGAAATGTATGGAGTTTTGAGGTATGATCAAGTCCCCAGTTACATGTCCCTCAACTTCAGCCCCTCTATCTTGTATTCTAAAATGTGCTGACCTTCCTAAAATTGGGTTATACCATCCAGTGTTTTTTTTATCATAATCTCTAACTTGGGTTCCTCGAGCAGTCTGTCAGGGTATCTTCTCTTAAGGAACATACCTAGTAAAAGTACACATTCATTGTGGAAGACCTGATATGTGGTGACCTGGCTAGCAGCTCTAACCAATTGCCCTTTCACCATAGATTTCTTCTGATGGGAAGGGTAGTAGCTGTCATAATGGAGAAAGGAATTTGAATAAGTGGGTTTTTTAAAAATCGTAGCTATAAATCTGTGGTTATTCCTGTCCTTACTGTGGAGGATGTCCAGGTAAGATATTTTCCTCACTGTCGAATTCATTCAAAAATGTCAAAAAGTTACTAGTGTTGTTGATGTATGTTAAAAATGCCTCAATCCCATCTACCCCACCCCTCCATAAATTAAAATTAAAATAACATCCAGGTAATGTGTGTAAATCTTAAGACTATCCTTGTAATCAGGATGATCTAAAACATATCTGTTTGATGCAAAACGTTTACAGTTTTCTAGCTAGCTTGCATGTTTTCACACTAAGATGATGTGCAGTTAAATCTTCCGAACAGTAGATGGCACTGTGATACTAATTAGCCTAGGTGGAGACCCTCCCTCTTGAAACATCAAAGGAAGTGTTGTCATTGATTATGCATGTGTCTATAAAAGATTTGTAACTTTATTGCTTTTATATTCTGATGAAGTTCTGATAAGGGACGAAAGCGCTTAATATATATGTAATTTATTTGTTTTGGTTTTAATCAGTTTACTAAATAAAATAGTTGTTGCTTATGGATTTCATTTGGTTTTGTAGACTTTTGGATTTTCTGTTTTAATGTTAACCACTGCACCTGCCTGAAAATCAAATTTTTATCAGTATTTAGCCTGTATTACAGAAAGAGTGCATATACACATCCTTGTAATTTATGAAGCACAGGTACAGCATAGCTCCAGTGACCACCATGCATCAAATATTCAGCCTCTATGTCATCAACAACGTTACAAAAGCAGAACATTGAGTGCACACCTAGTATGGTTTTCAAGTTCCTATAGTGTGGTTTAGGTCCTCTATTGACCAATTATCTGTTTCTTACCTCTTTCTGAAAAGATATTTATTACTGAACCCAACATGAATACCACTGAATAAATGGACGTAATTCTTAAATCCACCCACAGTTTACATAATTTCTTCTTAAAGATCCACAACTTCATTTAAAACAGTCACCATTCAGCACAAACACAATTATAAGACCGAAAGTCAATAGCATATGCAGTCTCATGTGCCTCTGGGTACCTCTTCCACACTTTGAAAAGTCTTATGAAACTTACAAAATTAATTTCAACAGAATAGTTAAACTAGAATGCTTTCATTCAATATCTTCTCGTAAAATATGTAGAAATCTAGATGAAATGAGATTAAACTTAAGGGCACACAACCTGCTAACACCTTTTATTCATTGCATTCCATTTTTGCTAAAATGGTAGGTCCTGCTAAACCTACCCCCTGAAAGAATTACCTCTGCAGTTCCAAGGGGATTTATACTAAAGTATATCTGTATACTATTGAGTTTTGTGAACCTTAGATGCTAGACCCACAACACTGCTAGGTGGTTAGAACTTGCTCTAACTGTGATACTGCAGCAGTCACCCTTCCCTTTCTCTGTAACCACTAACTAGCCTTCTATACACTTCTCTAAGCCACGATAAAGCCACATTTCATAGGCTTCCTAGCCCTGGGCTCCACAAGGACCTTTGCTGTACTTATAGGCTTTGGCCATGAGATGGCGGCCTGAATCCTCTTAATATCCCCTGCCTTTTATGTAGCTCCTGACCAACCATCTAGTGTATTTTATGCTCTACTTCTACTTTCTATCCCTCTCCCCCACTACCATATCTGCCTCCCCACCTCTAGTCCTTTCAGCCTATACTCTCCCTCTGTGCACTCTGGCTACTTGCCCTGCTATCTACATAGCTGATTGTTTCCAACCTAACCTGTCCTGCAAAACACCTTCCTTTGGCCCTAACTGCACCCTATTCCTCCCCCAACATTTTCCCTTTCTACCAGCAACACACTCACCTCTACGTAACTACACACTTCTGTACCTCCCTTCCTCCATTCGCCTTACTGCCCCCTTCTGGACCCGACAGCTTAGCTGTTGCCCTGCTTGTGCTTAGTAAACATTGACCCGCCCCCTCTTTTTCTGTGGACACAAGCTAAACATCTGGACTATCACAATACTCTACTTACATCAAGCTCCTCCTCCCAGACCTACATCTGCCCCTGAGGTAACAAATACACCTTGAACCTTAGAGCGCCATTTTTAAATCCCTGCTCTCTCACTCAGCTGCTGTGTGTCCCTGCTCTCAGAATCTCTTCCACCTAGTAAGTTCTCATGAATGGATGTCATTACATGTAACACTATTTTTGCCTAGGACTAGCAATATCTACAGTATGAGCATTTGCTGTTCGGTTGCAATTATGTTTTTAGAGTGATACCATTACATGGGATTGGATATGTTATCCTGTTACACTCGCATAACATAGGGTATATTTTTGCTATAGCTATTATACATTGTTGCTGGTTGCCTGCGATGTTTCTGCATGTACGTTTGCCTGGTGACTTCTAACTGTTGCACTACTTACCTACCTGCCTAGGTAGGACATTGAAACCTTGCACAATATTACGGTCCTGTATAATCAACACAGCTCTGTACAGTGGGATTCCTCCCTGCTACTTGTGCTAATTAATTAGAGGTATTTGTTGTTGTGTTCGCCTATGGAATTATCTGCTGCCATAACTCGATAAGGTTGTAGAACTAAGTCCTTGTCTTTAGTGACGTTATACCAGGGGACTGAGGGCTAATTTCAAGTAATTACCTGTTAAAGTGTTATCCCTTGCCTTGTAAAGGCTGCTTACAGTAAACGCCAACTCTGTAGTACTCACAAAGACACATGCAGCCTTGGCCAAACACTTAGACCCCTACACCCCTGTGTAACGGAGTAGCATCCTGGATGAAGCAGCCTAGCACATTGGAACTGTTATTAGACCAATTACAGCTATGCACTGTTAGATTCCACCTTATTTTTGTTTTAATTAACTGAATTAGGTGGGTTTCTGTGTTTGTAACAGTGGTATGTGCTTACTATGAATTCAGAGGTTGCTAGCCGCGGCCATTGTCTTTAGAAGTAAAAGCAACAAATGCTTAAGGGCATGTTAAAAGAAACTGCCTGTATAATTGGTATCCCTGCTTTTTAATAGGCTGCACACAGTTAATGCTGCCCCTGCTGTATCCGCTCGGTCCCGTGAGGGATCGGTATTACAATTAGACCTAACACCCATGTTTTTAATTCGCTAGCGAGCTAAAACCGAATAGCAATCAACTGCTGAGCTAGTGCTGCCTATTAACACCAGATTCAGTGCATCTGAAATCAATTCCTTGTAAAAGGAAGTGGATAGCTGCTAAATGTGAATCCACCATGTTTCTAGTCCCTATGAAAGGAGTACTCACATACCTAATTATTAGTCGTATGGTGCACTAGCTACCATTGAGTTGGACATATATATAAGCTTTTAAACAAAAAGGTAGTGTTACTGGTCACTATTTTCTAACTGAAGAACTACCCTGGCATTAAGAATAACAAGTTGTTTTTATAACTGTTCCGCTGCTACCTGAGTTAATACATCTGTTTATAACTGTTCAGCTACTACCTGAGTTATTACATTGGTACCCCTTTATTATTGCTAATGTCCCAGTATATGGTGGTTACAGCGCCTTAATTCATGGAACATAATGTTTAATTAATGTTAGCCTACACAAAAGGGTTTTTAGACTACAACGAAGTAAATGTACTGTGCTCCTAATTGTGAAGCATGTTCTAAGCTGTTTGTATGTTACACATCCCTGTTTAACATTGCAGAATTGTAAAGTATTTTATATGTGCCTATGCTAAGAAATTGGTATCTGTGACTGTCCTCTTTTCATTGCCTCTCCTCTTCACATTCTCTCTAGCCTCCCTGACCTACACAGAAGGTAAAATTACAACCTACTGGACGTGGTAAAGAAGCCAGGTTTACACTGCCAAGTCCTGCTAAACCTACCCCCTGAAAGAATTACCTCTGCAGTTCAAAGGGGATTTATACTAAAGTATGTATGTATACTATTGAGTTTTGTTAACCTTAGACACTAGACCCACAACCCTGCTAGGTGGTTAGAACTTGCTCTAACTGTGATACTGCAGCAGCCACCCTTCCCTTTTTCTGTAACTACTTATCCAGCCTTCTATGCCCTTCTCTAAGCCACGATAAAGCCACACTTCATAGGCTTCCCAGCCCCGGGCTCCACAAGTACCTTTGCTGTACTTACAAGATTTGGCCACTGGATGGCAGCCTGAATCCTCTTAATATACCCTGCCTTTTGAGTAGCTCCTGATGAACCATCTAGTGTATTTTGCTCTTTACTTCTACTTTCTATCCCTCTCCCCACTACCATATCTGCCTCCCCACCTCTAGTTCTTTCAGCCTATACTTTCCCTCTGTGCACTCTGGCTATTTGCCCTGCTATCTACATAGCTGATTGTTTCCAACCTAACCTGCTTTGCAAAACACCTTCCCTTTGTCTCTACCCACTCCATTCGCCCTGCAGGCTCACTCTGCTTCCCTACCCTGTCACTAATTTCCACCTGTCCCCAGTACTCCTACATTTATACTCATAAAACCACACACCCCTCATTAACTACCACCCACAAACATCACAACCAGCTAACCAAAACACATTCTGTCTTTAAACCGAACTCCCCACTCCTAACCCACTACATTCCCTGTACTCACTATCTTAGATCGCCCCACCTACACTCCATAACACAAATACGATTTACCCTACAATGTCTATACTAACTCCCATCTTATCACCAAAACCTAAACTACTATACTACCTCCTGCCCCCACTTGTTATGCTTTATCTTCTCACTGCCTATGAGCTCCACTACCTACCTATCCCATAGTATCCTACATCCAGTACCACCACTAACTGTCAACCACACTACCCCACACCATTACTACCCCTCCTTTTCTCTAAGTCAACTACTCCAAAACCTCTTCATCCCATATGAGCTACCTATATAAAGCCTACCATGAAATACTACCATCAACTCCAACTAAAATTCCACAAACTAATAAAGAAGCCACTGCCAAACCTCATAGTCAATGGCGATATCCACCCTAACCCAAGCTCAAACATACCTAATACCACTAACCCCACTAATGGCACTGACACCAACATACAGAACTCATATAATATCCCTAATTCATTACTAGTCTGTCATCTAAACATCAGAAGTGTAAAGAATAAAATTCACTATCTGCATGCTCTTCTGGGCATGCACTCACCTGACCTATTATGCCTTACAGAAACCTGGTTCAAACCCATTATCTCTGATAATGAGATTTTACCCCCCCCCCCCAACAATATAATATGACTTGACCGACAAGGCAGGAAAGGTGATGGAGTAGCCATCATGTATAAATACACTCTAGAAGTATCCACCATTAGTACCCCACTAAACCTGATAACTAGCAACTCTGAAATCCTCATCACATAAGTCCAGCTTAACAACCACAAAGCTATAAACATAGCATGTATCTACATTCCCCCAGGTAACAATATAGACACCTTAGAAAGTACCCTCCAATGGCTGTCCACTAACCACCTCCAAGAATCTATTATTCTTGGAGACTTCAATATCGACTGGAAAACCTGTTCATCAAACTTCCCCACCAACCATATTAACTTACATGGCTTCTTCCAGATTATAATAACTTCCCCTACCAGAATCAATAAGCCCAACAATAAGGAAGGTATCCTAGACTGGATATTAATAAACAACAAACCCCAGTTATATAAATCAGGCAACCTACCTGAGGACATGAGTGACCTCTTCCTAACCTATATAATCAGGAAAAGGAATGATATGCCTCACCAAACCACCTTCAAAAGCATTAGAAACACAAAAAACTTTAACCTGACTAAATTCCAAGCTGAACTTAACCTATGCAAATGGACTAGTATGAAACTACTTCCCTTGATGAAGCAGTCTCAGACTTCAGTGCTAAATTCCTAGCCATCTTAGGCAGGCATGCTCTTAAACTAACTATCAGAACCAAAAACAAAATAGCTCCATGGTTAACTGAAGGTACTAGACAAAAATGTATTGGTAGAAACGCAGCACGGACCTCCTGGAGAACCACCAAATCCCCACAAGACCACATTAGATACAAACAACTAAAAAATTAGGCTAAAAAATCCACTACACTAGATAAACAAAACTGCTATTCCAATTTACAGAAAAAGAGCATCAAAATCAACCACAAAAATTCTGGTCAGGCCTTAACAAACTGCTCAATCCAGGTAAATCCTCAACCCCCACCCCCTCAACTACCCTCCATCTACCCGCTAAAAGTGCAGCAAAGACCTTTAATACTTTCTTTACAGAAACAGTCCAGTCCCTAGATAAAAATCTATCTCCCAACGCCTCCAACACTACCTCTCCCACTCCAGAACATTTACTTCCCTTCAAATTTGATCCTATCTCCACAGACTATATTAAATCCCTGCTTAAGAAACTGAAACCCACCACCCTGTCAGCAGACCTACTCCCTGCAGAATTTCTACAAAAGACTGCTAATGAAATAGCATACTCTATCTCCATCCTAATCAATTGGACTATCCATGAATCCTATGTCCCCGCCATCTGGATAATCTCCCACATTATTCCACTTCACAAAGGGGGCAACTCAACTGAACTCTCAAACTATAGACCTA